>NW_028258372.1:27826307-28129338 GCF_053883595.1 Heterocephalus glaber
AATATACACTGGGCTACATAAGATTCAAAGACAGCTGTCTTTGTGTAGCAGGGCATCAATCAAAGAACAGTAAAATTCCCTCTCAAAATATAACTGTAAAATGCCTGTGCTATCAGTGCAAGTTAACAACAAGAGTGAAGAACTCTCAGCCCTATTGTGGATGTTACTTGTTTCCCTTTAGTTTTGATTTCAAAAATTCAATTTTTATTTTCAAATTTCCCGGCTTTAATTTTTGCCACCTGATTTCCTATGACAAAGTAGGAATTTAATTCACTGTTTGTGTCTCATCCAATCCTTGGTATCATTGTCAGAGTTGCAGGTATGTGTGGAAATGACATACACAAAAAAATAGAAGGTGTACAGGTGAATATGTTTCTTCCCTTTAGACTCTGAAACAGTGTAGGCCAGTAGACAAAAAGATGGCCAGAATTTACCTGGTTGTCTATTTTTCCTTCTTACCAAGAGAAAAAACATACTAGTGGAAGGTAGGCACAATGAGCACACAAATAGTATAACAAAGAGGACAGAAGTATTGAAAGGGGAAACCAGTGAACACTGATAAATAAAGTGTTTCTGAACTCCAGGATCCTAGTTTGGTTTATTTAATGTTTTAACTTATTTTAGTTAAAATATCATAGCATAAAATTATACTTTTGTGTATTTAACTTAAAAAGGCATGCCTTAAAAAAGCAAGACAGTGGTTTATACAAGGCTGAAGGAATGCAAAGTATTTTATAGTGAAAGAAAGCAGATCTGTGGTTTTGGGGGGTAAAATGACAGAGACATTACTAAAGTGTTCAAGGAAACTGAAGGTGTCAGAAATATTCACTCTATTAATTGTACTATTGGTTTCAAAGATATACATATATTGATATTATATATAATCTATTGATTTCAAATATACATTAATTTATAAGTCAAAAATATATTGTTTATGCTAAATATTATCTCTTCATTTTGGCCCACCAAATTATTAAAATAATGGAAAAATATAAGTTTTCATGTTATGGGCAAATGTTTTTATTCTTATTTTTAATTTCTTTGTTTTCATTTACATAAAAAGGAAGGAATGCTCACCTTCTCTGAGGTTTTACAGAATACTAATTTGAGGAACTACTTTAATCTGAAAACTGCTAAAGCATTTATAGAAGAATTGACAGTGGAAATTCATCTTCCAGGGTCATTAAAAATTTTTCCCAGCTGGGCATGGTGGCACACAACTGCAATCCCAGCACTCGAGAGGCTGAGGCAGGAGGATTGCTGAGAGTTTGAGGCCAGCCTGGATTACATAAGGAGTTCAAAGTCAGCCTGAACTACATAACGAGACCTTGTCTCAACAACAACAAAAGGATTGGTTAAAATTTTTTCCCTATACGGTTCTTGCAGTACTTTTTAGAAACAACTAAGATTCCTTATCTTGAAATAAACTATGCATGAAGTTTAGAAAAATGTAAGATCTTTATGTTGAGCCAAAAAGTTCATTCAACAGCACAAACTATAGTCAGAAGAATTCTACTATTGACTCTAAAGAAAAGAAAATTATAGTCTTTTCTTTGGCGTATTAAGAAGCATTTAACATTTCAAAATACATTTATATTTTTCTAAATATCAACAATCTGAAATAGATTCTGTCAGAAAGACATCCAGTGAAGTTTTTTTTTTTTTTTGGTGGAATCTTATAGGAGAAATAATCTTGGAGATTTCACTGCTTTCCTCATTTACTAGATGAAGACTCAAAGTACAGGGGTATGATAACATTTTACACAATTGGACAGAAAAAATGGTAGACACAAATGTGAAACCTCAGCTCCACAATGCCAACTCATTTTTCCTTGTATCCATGTGTGTCTTGTTTTTCCCTCTCCATTTTAAATAATTTAAACAAACTGGATTAAACTGATAGAGTATCAAAAATGAGTAAATTGCCTATCATGTCCAAGGTCAACTGAAAAACTCTTCAAGGAAGTATAGGTTATGAGGTCACTAACTAAATAAAGATTTGCAATCTACTGATAAGAAAATACGTCTGGTGAAAAATAACTGAAATTGCTTAGAATATAATTACAATGTTCAAAATTGAAAAGGTGTGTCAGAGATTCTATTTTTTTTTTAAATTAGAAAAAAAGCATAGAACTAAAATGGAATATAGTTAATTTTTTTCTTAAACAGGATTAATAGATTTATAGATCAAGAAAAATGCTCAGTACTGTATTCTGTAAAATACCTGAACACTGTAGAAAATTATGCTGTGGCCAAAAATAATATCCTAAAAGAAGCTAGAGAAAAGCCTGGAAGTTAAAACCAATCAAAGTGTTTATCTAAAACCATGAAGGTAGAGTTCAGAGCTTTTCAGATGGAGAGGCAAATAAGGTATGTATTGTGTATGTTGCATAATATACTCAGTGGAATCTAAAGCAAGATATATAAATAAATACACCAGCATCTTTGTTATGAAATATAAAATTATTTGCAATAACTACAAAAATTAAATTACAACTATAAATAATTCCACATCTACCCAGGTCAAGAGAGGTTTGGAAAAGCTAAAGTGTGTTAAGAAAAAAAATGTTTTATTTTCAGAGTTTAGAGATTTTACAGACCTTGAAAGGACTTTGATCCCACATGAAAGTTGCAATTTAACTGTTAGAGGGTTTCTAATGCTGTGATTGAGGGCTTGGTTTCTATTATTATTTTGTTAAAATTTTTATCAATGATGTGAATGAACAGATATGAAATATTTTCTTGAAGTAGCAGATTTAAATAACCAACATGTTCGATTATATTCAAGAAAAGTAATTTCTAGACAGATTAGCCAAATGATCCAGTAACGTTTTTATATTATTTTAAATGAGTTATGGACATATATAATTCTCTGAAGAGTAGGAAAATCTAGCTGTGTCATAGAAAGAACATGTAATAGATGAAAAATATTATGTGTACAAAAGGGATTATTAATGTGAGCCCTGCATGTTAGCATTTGAATAAACAGTGAGAAGATAGAACTCAGATAATTCTTAGAAGATATAAGCTCAAGGTTGGGACTGATTCAGTCATCTTAGGATGTAGTGAGTTTCCAGACACTTGAAACATTTAAGAATGGCCAGATGCTCACTTGGTATAACATTATAACGGGAATTATACTGCATGAATTAAAGACCAGTGGTGTGAACAGGCATAAGGTCACTTCAATTCTAATCTTTGGTTTTATATATTAAAAGACCTTCATTCTTCAAAAGAAAATTGCAAAGAAATTTATTACCTTTTTATAATCATGGAAAAATATTCTCATGAGAATGAAATGTAAAGATTTACATAAAAATATACTTTTAATATGATAATATTTGAAAGATGACAGTTTGTGAAGACGTTCTTTAAAACGTTAAATGAGTATTTAAATCTAATTTTCTATTATGTTTTGGAATAATAATTGTGTGTGATTTAAAATAAGACAGTCAGAACATAAGGCCACAGCAAAGTAGAGGCCCTGCTAATTTTTCTAAAGCCTTTGCTAATTTCAACCTGACAGGAAAGATAGTTTAATTACTTAGCTGCTAATATCTGTTTAAGTGAGCAGCCAGGGAACCGTCTGCTTGAAAAAGAACACACATACACGGGCAAGACATTCACTTTGCCCCTTTCAATCATTTCAAAGGGAAAGAGAATATGAAGAGTCTACTTAAGGAAAGAGAGATTATTAAAAGAAGGACATATATTTTTATATTACATACATTTCCTATATTTTCATTTTCATATATATATATAAATATATAAATATATAAATATATATATATTTAAATATATAAATATATATATATATTTACTTTGTGTTGTTGTGGTATTGATGCCCAAACAGTAAACATGAACATTAATGAACTATTTTGAAAATTTATAGAATCCTTCTGTACATTGATTCTTTGTTTGTTTGTTTGTTTTTCTTTCTTGGTACCGGGAATGAACTCAAAACCTCACCCTTGCCAGGCACCGCTGAGCTACATCCCCAGCCCCTTGTAGTTTGACTCATAACAAATGCTCAAAAATATTTAATAGTTCATTAATAAGAATTGGAGTATGAAATAGTATTTCCTCTATAATCAGAGTTATTAATTTTTATGACCAAAGTACAATATTTTATTAATATTTTCCTGTTTATTGATATATATCATATACATTATATGTAATTATATATCTCTTCAATCATAGAGGTGAATTCAATGAGTAAAGATTAAAAATCAGCTGATTCGAGACTCTTCTCTGGCCAAATGAATTTTCACTAGGTAACTTTTATATCCTAAATTGATTATGGAATTATGATTCCTATTGAAAATAATGGAAATTTCAAAATTTGCAAAACTTGCTATGTCTATAACAGAATAATGTACTTACAGATATTGGATAAATAGTCTGAGACAAACCAGTTTTAAGTTTGGAAATAAAAATTTAAGGTGTTTAATCTACTATTTTATTAAAATAAAATATAATATCTAATTTTATAGCTAATTTTTTACAACTTGAAAATCTTAAGTATTCCAATTAAGATGTACTGTTGCTTTATTTTTATATGAAGGCCACATAAATTCCATAGAGATAATCTTAAGACTTCTTTTTATTTAGAGTGGTAAAAAGTAAATCTTATTTTTACATGAGAGTCAGTCAAATACATATATACACACACAGACAAGCACACCAAGTAAAAGCTTTAAGAAATTTTACCAGTCTTTCTTTTATGGTTCTAAGCTTTGAACTTTGGGAATAATGCCTACTGCAAAAGTTCATATTCACAATTTGAAAGCCTCAAGAACAGTGACAGCCAAAAAGGACAAACAACACTGACTAATTTTGGCAATTACTCTTGGAATAAAACTATAGATATAATAATAATGAAGAATTAGAGAGTTTGATCAGATGAAACTAGATTCAGAAAAATAATCAAATAAAGTATTCAATACCAAAGACTTATAATTGTTGATTCCCCTTCTGTAAATAATTGTATGAATTAGCAGTTCTGTTCATTTTTTCATTTTAATAGCAATAAACACGAATACTCTACTAAGCTAACTTTTTACTAAAATTCTAATCACAAGACACATTTTACATGTAATCCTTGATTATATACAATCATCACTAAGAATTAATTTTTCATAAATTAGGTTCTAATCTCTAAACTTTTGAATTAATATTTTTATTGTTGACTGAAATGTAAAATGAAGGATATTTAAAGTATGAATTTATAGTAAATTCTAATTGTTAATGAAGATTAAGTTGAAAAATTTAATACAGTTATAAGATTAAACTAGATAAAGTATTAGAACTGTTGAATAAATGCATTCAAATAATTGTGGTTGTTTATGCATAAAATCACTAGCTAGAATAATCCCCTTAATTCATCACTGCACTGGAAAGTGTGCTATGACTAAAGGAATGATTTATAGTAACTCAAACAACTTCCGTCTGACTGTAGTCTCTTCTGTATAACATATAAGAAACAAAAGATTTGGAGTTGTGGGAAAGAGCAATAATTACAAAGTTCGAGTACAAATATATGTGAATTTAGAGGAGCAAGAGATTCCTAGACATTGAATTGTTTGGCTTTTTTATTTGGATTTCTACTGAGATCGGCTGTCACCATGTCATCCAGGCTGCCCTTGCCCTCATGTGTAATCCTTGCTGGCCTTGAACTCAGGATCTTCTCACCTCAGCTTCATAATTTTGGAATTGCAGGCATGACCACCACACCCAGCTAGATATTATGTTTAAATAAGTATTTACAGTGACTTTTTCAAAAGACAGACAAATGGCAAAATAAAGAACCACAGTTTACTTTTTGAAAAATGCTTATCTTTCAAATGATATGCTGTCATTTTGCTTTTGGGGGGAAAAGAGGATAGAGATCTAGTGCATCTTTAATTATACAAATAAAGATGCCAATGTCTGAGAAAGTAAGTTACAAACCTGAGTTAATAGTTAACGGCAAAGGAGAAAGCAACCCATGCCTCCTGCATGCACTCAAAAGGAGATATTTCAGGGGATAAGCATTATTTTTTAAGTCAAGCAAATTCAAATGTAAAAGCTGACACTTTGATAGGTATATAATGGGCTTGCTACAGGAATATAAAGATGGCCAAAAAGAAATGAAATAAAGTAAATAAAATGAAAAAGTCCCACCTAAAGGCCTTTGTAGTTCAAGGGAATCAGCAGGTTATTTTGGTGCAATGTCATAAATAACATATGCAGGGATATGAGAGAAGAACAAAAAGACAACAGGTATATCTCATTTTTGTTAACTTGTAAAATGGGAATTATTCAGATTTTTTTTAAAGGATTCAATGATATGTGAAAAACCAATTTCTATTATACATCACATATATATATATGTGTGTATATATATATACATATATATATATATGATCCCTAGAATACTTCCACCTATTACATAGTTCCTTTTTTTTTGCACAAAGTTGTTTTGTTATATTTTATCATATCTATTTGTTTTATTAAAATTATTTTGGGGGCCAGGGATTTAGCTCAGTGGTTTCGCCGCCTGCTGCACAAACACAAGGACCCAAGTTCGATCCCCAGTACCAAAGCAAAAAATAATAATAATAATTATTATTATTTTCAATTTTAAAGCTGAGGCTTACATAGATATATTTTATTTTTAAATTGCATTATTAATTTGTATTTAAATCATCAAATTATATAAATATTTAATGAATATTTTAAGAAAAAACATATTACATGCTTTTGTATAGTATTCTACATATTAAAACAATGTCACTAAATTCCATATTCTGATTATTGGTCTTCTACCACTCTTACACTGCTATTTTCCATTTCATTCATAAGAATAGAAATGATAGGTTAAAATTTTAGGTGTCCTTTTGCCTTTCAATTGACGTCATACCATCTACTATAAAATATTATTCATTATGATGTGTTGGGTGGTGTTTAAGAGAAGTAGTCATCATTTTAATTTTTATGTTAGATGTAATTTTATTTCTGGTAATAGTGCAATAAGTAACATTAAAATTTTGAGTCTGTTTATAGTATTCAGTAGAGCTTAAAATATCTACATTTATTATATTAGTTATACATTTATATTTTTGAAGTTACCTTTTCTCAAGTTTTCTAATTCTATCCTTTTCATTTTCTTAGACCTTGTGTTTGTTTTATATGTGAATAGAAATTTTAAGATATGCACAATGTTCTTTTTTATGTAGAAGCTGCTTTTTTAAGGATTGTAATTAACATCCTAAACTAATTTTTTCTGTTTCTATTTTAAAAATCAAAACAAAGTTGAATTTTGAGTAAACTTTTCAGATTTTATTCAACCTTTACCTGTTTCTTATTTTAGATATATATTCATATCGTCTGAGCTCATGGGCTCAAGGCAGTTTAACCTAATCACTATGTCCCATGTCAAATATGATTTTCCCAGAAATATATTTTAACTATCTCTATGTAATCTCATCAGTACTATGTTCACAATTTTATACTATGTGCAATAATTTCATTTATATTATTGTGTTTTTTGCATTATTGCATCATCCTAACTCATTTCTTTTCAACGACTTTTACCATTTCAACTCTGGGTTCTAGAGCTTTCAGAATCTCTTAAAATCTACTAAGATGGCCAACTATGTATGTGTACCTAATGTTTGTGCACATGTGTTCTGGGGGGGCATTATAATGTTGTAGGCTCTTCCACTGAGTTTTAAGAGAATCACTTATCTATTTTTTTTTTTATTTCAAAATCTCTTTCTTCCTTCAGTAAGCACAGTCTCCTTAACAGGTTACAGTCATACTGCCACACACTAGTCGTTCAATCATACTACTAATTTATTTTATTTTATGTGGAATAAAGAAGAGTTTGTTAATACCTAGAATTTGTTCAAGAAAAGAGTTTCATGAGTCATTTTTTCCCACTTACTGTTTTGTTCGCCTGAGAATGCACTGATGCGCAGCATTTGGGGTTTAATTGTCAGGGAGTGACTGAGGCAGGATTAACTCTGGCGCTAGTGTCGCTGAGCATCAGAATAAGAATGTCCATGAGAAACTGTACTCACTACATTCAGGGCTTTTCCACTTGTTCTTCTAAATCAACTCCTGAGAATTGTTACTGACACATAATCATCGATATCAATACTGGCATACGGGATTAACAAATAAAACTACACGGCAGACAAATAAATTAGAACAATTTATTTTTGGGTATAATCATGTTCCAAATACTGCAAAGATATACTTCTCAGAATGAATAATAAAGCTACACATATTATTCTTGTGTCACATCACCTCCCAATCTGGTGTGAGATGGAGATATTTGTGTCCACATCATAAAGTCAGGGTCTGGAGTGGAGAGAGGGCTGTATACTCTCTATCGAGCACATACACTGCATTTTTGAGTAGGTAGCTGAGAGTAATGGTGCAGCTCCCTGTTGTATTTAATGTAAGGGTCACTTTGTCCAGACTCAGGTTTTCTCAGGCTTGAGCACTAGAATATGTTTTGCTAATCACTGAGCCTTATAAACTGTTGAAATGACTCCCTTGTTCTGGCAAGAAACTTTGTATTGACATTGGTGCTTGGTTTTATAAGTTTTCATTTCTCTTCTATGTATATATAGTATTTATATCGGAGATTATAAGTTCATATATCAGAAATTACTATTTAGAAGGCATTTTAAACCAAATACTCATAGTTTTCATTTTTAAAATGCATAAAATCATGTTTTGTGAGGTGGGTACTGGGAATTGAATCTTGAGTCAGCATACTAGCCAAGCACTACATCACTGAGCTACATCCATAGCTGTGCAAATATGTACATTCTTAAAGAAAGTCTTTAATAAATATAATATTTATAATTCTATATTCTTTATGATATTATTAATGAATATTTATAATCAATATTCCTGATGCAGGATACTTGTATCAATCATATATGATGCATAAAAATCCATTTCAAAACTTGGAGGCTTAAAACAATTGCAATTTCATTTAGATTACCAAGAACAAGGAATGTATATTAGATAAGAGGATATATTTACTGAGCCAAGGATACCGATATCTGTGAACATAGAAATAAAGATATTAGATACTTTTTAAAAATAATCAGGACATCTCATTCTAAATATGTGGTCAATTATTTATAGGGATGCCTCATTTTTTGTGTTTTTTAATTGTGATAAAATGGTTACTGAACTTAAAAACCTAAAGTCACAGATGAGTGTTTTATATTTTACCACTTGCCTGAGCTTTTGTAGAAACATCATTTAGTCTCTGGATGTTAGCTTTTCAAAATTAGTGAATTAATACAATCAATGGAAAGGTACATTATAAATGTATAAAAATATAATAGTTCTTTGAAAGCAACACGAAACAAACAAATTTCATTTTTGTGCATGGATTTATTCATAAATATAAAAAATAATGGGGCCTAAACTAACATGTCTATAGAATTTCAATTTTTAAACATCTTAGAAATACTTTTTAAATTTAGAGATTGTTATAGTTTGCATCTAAATGTTCCCCCAAAGCATCATGTGGTCATAAATGGGGTTTTTCAGAGGATCTAAACTGTGTGATACTGGAATTAATCTGTGATGTTGGGATCAAGGGTATGTGATTACTAAATTAGTCAAATGATTGGTTTGGCACAGTTTTTGGTAGGATTAAGGGTTCCCCTCACTGGCTGTGAGTGCTATCCACCCTAAGCACAGGTAGCCTGGATAAAATGTAAGGGAGAGAAAGAGGGCTAGTGTCATTCCTTGTTGCTTACTGCTTGCTGCTTGCTACCTTCTGCCTTTACTGCTTTACCATGAACTGTTTCTCCTCTGTGATGCCCCTCTGCCATGCCAACCTGCCTTGGAGCCAGCTGATTAAAGACTGAAACCCCTACAAACTGTGAGCCAAATAAACCTTTCTTCCTTTAACTGTGAGTGTGGCGTATTTAGCCTCAGGAACAAGTAAGAGATAATTCAAGAGGAAGAATAAATTCACTTAACTTGAGGATTAGCCTTTCAATTCAAAGCTTACAGTATTTTTTTAGTTTTATATTTTTGATATTTTGAGATATAAAGTCTGTATGTAAAGAAAAACACACTTTGAGTCCCAAAAATACCCCATTTAAGAAAAGTCATTTTTCTCTCCTAATATCTCATACTATTTGCTTCTCAACAAATAATCATAATCTTCATTTTGGTCATAGTAATTTCCTCACTTTTAAGTTTTAATAAGCAACTTTAGTATGTTTATCTAAACAATATAATATAGTTCTGCCTCTTTTGCAAACCTCAAGTAAATAAAATCATACCATATATAATTGTATACATATGAATGTTATTTACTTCACCTGAAATTCTGTTTTAGATATTCAATCACACTGGTTGTTACTGGTAGCTATATTCATGTGATTGTATTGGTTTATTTTTTATTAGTGCATGCTTGTGATACAGAATAATTACATTAATCTTGGGGAATTGGTACCTGTCCATACTGCATCTTAATCAGTTTTATGTTCCCTTCCTTCACTAGTCCTCTTGTCTCCCCTTATCTGCAGATCCCCTTTCCATATTCAAATGTCTACCTCCATTATTCCCAATGTTACTATATCTGATTTGATTTTTTTTTTTTTTTTGTACCAGGGATCAAATTAGGGACTGTATGCTTGTGAGGCAGGCAGTGGACCCATGGAGCTAAATCCCCCGGGCCCTGATTTGATTTTTTTTTAAAGATAGGGTCTTGACAAGCTGGCCTTAAACTCACTGCAATCCTTCTGCCTCAGCCTCTTGAGTGCTGGAATTATAGGAGTGTGCCACCAAACCCAGCTTGATTTGATTAATTTTTAATGATTAACTTTTCTGTGCTTTACAAAATCCTTAGGCTTCTACATATTATAAAGGTGTTTTCTTCTAGAAACAAAAAGTTGTTGGCTTTTATAGTCTATAAAAATAGATATGTACATAGTACATAGAAGAGATCCAATTTCTGCTTTTTTCATACGATTATGCATATTGAATAACTGTTTATTCAAAATTTCACACTTTCCCACACATAAACTGCTTTGTTACAATTCTGTTGTATATGAAGTGGCCATATATTTCTCCATTTTTTTCAGGCTTCTAGCTTCACTTGTCCTTTTCAGGCCATTTTTTAAATACATTTTCCCAGAGAGCTTAACTACAAAAATCAATGAAGCACAACACTATGTTAATAGTCTCCTATTCTCACTAAAACTCAGAGCAATGCTTGAAAAATTACTCTTTAAGCAAGCTAAGATTTTAGTAGTATTATGACAGATCTATAAATATTTAGAAAGTTTGTAAGAAATTTATCATATCCTATGATTTATTTGTACATGTGACTGATGAAAGAAGGGTAAAATTTAAGAAAGAATAAAATGGACTTTTATTTTTTGTTAAAATATCTGAATCTTTACCTATGTGAAATGTTTCTTTTATGGGAATAAACTTGGCAGGATATGACTTAATGCATGCTAGGCAAGTGCTCTACCACTGAGCTACCGCACAAGCCTATTAGTCTATGACTTTAGAATTCATATCAGTAAATGATTCATTGATCTAGAAAACCAGTAATTTATAAAAGGATGAGGATTTTTTACAACTTGCAGAAAAAAATGTACTTGTGTACATGTACTTGTGGGCTTGCTGCCTGAAAATATTTCTACAATGCAACTGCAACCACAATTTTCCAACTTATTTGTATTCAAGAATCAAGTGTATACCTATCTTATGCTTCAGAGTAAATAAAATTTCTCCAAGTATAGCTAAATTTCTGGATGTGGGGACACCTACATTCATCTTATCTTATATCTAGGTATATCCTGTATCTAGGTTCAGTTATCAATCTGTAAGTAAGCTCAAAAACACACTTGACCAAATAACAAGAAAAGTATTAGTGTTCACACTCTAAATCCTCCAATTCAGCAATCTAGCAATGAATTATCTCTTATCATAATACAGTTTCAGAAGCACAACTTGAAAATACTTTATATATATATATACATATATACATATATATGTATATATATACACACACACACACACACATATATATATATATATATATATATATATAAATATTTAAATGTAAGCCTTTGACTAAAATACATCTTTCTTGAAGAGGTAAAAACCACATAATTTTTCCCTGCCTATGATCCTAGTGATCTTTGTTGCAATCTTGCTTTTCTATATTTGTGATAAGGAGAAAAAATATTTTTGTAAAAGGAGATGAAATGAAGAAAAACAACTGAAAGCAATTTGATGTTTTCATTCATTGCTAATGGCTTTCAGAAGCTATGTCAATGTAATATGCCAAACAAAGGAGTCTGTGATAGCAATAATAAGCACTAATAAAATTTGGATGATCATTTAGGAAATTATATGGTCTTTTGAAGTATTAAATCAAGTATTTAAATATGGAAAAATATTAGTTTTTCATTATGTTTTAAGTGTTCACTAATCCCATATTTGTGTTTTATGGCAACCATTTTTAAAACATAAAGTCCAATAATTATTTTTCAGATGAATAAAATATGGTTTGAACAAAATATAAAAGGTAATCTAATCTCTGAATTTGAAATTCCTAAACCTCTCAAAAATAAGATTAATTTCCAGAGGAAAAATTTTCATCAACTATGCTGTATAAATAGGTAGATAATATTCTCTGAAATATAAGAAAACAATTAGATGGACAAATGAAATACTTCACATTTCCAAGACCAAAGAAATTCTAATGAACAGATTGTATCATTCATTTTATAGCAATTATCAATGAGCATGGCATCATTCAAAAGCTTTAATTGGCTTCCTAAGGAGTTATAACCCAGATCAGGGTTAGGAAGGAGCACCTTAATACATTATCACAAATATATGTAACATTCATACAAGTTTATTCAAGCCACCAAGGTAAAGACGGAGGTAAGGTGAGGAGCATAGTGTTAATAAACATCTTCCAAATAGAAGCCCTTTATGACTAATCAGGTTTTATTAGCTAGTAAGCAATATGCAAAACGCTTTTGTTTTTTTCATTCACTAGCTTTTAGTACTGTGATCAAAATAATGTCTCTTTTATCCAGCCCAGAAACTCTAGAAACATGTCAAGCCTTGTTTTCAGCTCCCAGCTGACTGATAAGCCAAACCACAACAATCACACATGAGACAATACCTCAGCCCCCAGATGGAGACATCACTACATCATGGAAACATGCCTTGACATCAGTTTGTTGACAGCTAAAAATTCTCTTGCACAATGCTGAAGGATGAGACATTCATACAACCCTAAATATCCAGTAGTTTCACACAATCTGTAATGAAAAACTGACTAAACCAACAAGCACATATAAAAGTAAATGAATAAGGAATCATAATACCTTGATTGTTTCTGCTGAAACTAAAGAATGTGCAGTATTTTTCATTTCATTAAAAAATTAGATTAAGTTTTTTTTAGACATGTAACACTAATTTGGTTTCATGGCTAAGAAATTTATTATTAGCAAAACAGGTGGTGTGATGCTTCATGAACTTGTTCAATACACTCAGTCTCTTCTATAATTGTGGATTGCTGATAAGATTTATTAATTTCTCTCAGTGCTGTATAAAAGACGACTACAGATGTGAAGCACAGTGCCCTCTGGTGCACATATAACATAAAAAAAATTTGTGTACCACTATCTACATAAGTAACAAATACCAAGAAATGAAAAATAAGATTTGCTTCTAGCTAAATGTTAAGGCAGTCACTGGGAGTTGTAAACTTTTACCACTAAGAAACACGCAACGTGATACTTGTACATAAAATAGCTTATAAGCCACAGATCAATACAATCTAATTCCTTCAGGTTACCACTTGTAAAATCCTCTATTTAATGGATTCACGTGGCTTTCAGAGAGCAGGTACCCTTTGTTAGATTTAATGTATGACTCCTTTTGTATAACTTATTTAGATTTCAAATATATAGGAGTAACAAAAGTTAAAAGTTGTAGATTGTAGTTCCCTTTTTTTGCTTTGTTCTTGCTATCATGTCCTATTTGTCTACTATTTCTTTTCATTCATTCCATTACTGCTTCCTCTAGGTTCTAACTGTACAATTACCTTTCAGGTAAAAGAAAAGGATGAGGTGACTCGACTTTTCAATGCTAGTAGAAGATGTTATTTCCATTTAGGCTGAAAGTGGGTAATGTAGCATTGTTAAAGGAAAAGCAATTAAAGAAACATCATTTAAAATTTCAACTATTTTAAATGAGAAACACAGCCTCAAAGTACATTAGAATTTATTTTAAGGCAATGTAGCATTCTAAAATTTGAGACTGATACACAAATGGTCACTATTATCTATTTTTCCCTCATAATATGTCACATCTATAAGAAATATTTTTAAATAGCAAAAAAAAAAATTATTGTGGTTCATTGCCAGTAATAACCCTCCTGAAACTTTCCCTTACAAAAACTAATTCTTCATAACCTCGAAGAATGAGATCTCTGTAATTGCTTTCCCTTTGCTTCATACCTGTATATCTTGTATCTTGTGCTAAATCCCTGCCGGCTTCTGTCCACAAAATCTGTGTATTCCTGTGAGCGATGGAAGGGTCCCTTATCAGAGAGGAGCCAGTCGAAGGGGCTTGTGGCATGCTGATCGGAGACAGCAGCAACCGCTAAAACCCAGCAATGAAGACTCAGTGCTATCCACTCCCATAGAGCCATCGGAGAGAACAGTTCAGCACCAGCTCTGCTCCGCCATACCATGCTTCCACTGGGGATTTACAGCCTTCATTCTCTTAGCTTTCCCTCAACACCTAGACAAAACACACAGGCAATTAGTTAGCCCCTGGAAGGTTCTTCACTATCAGTTAGGGTGCTGGCGTGGCTAACATTTTAAATCTGATACAGTTGTTTTTAATTAGATGGTAGCAAAAGCGAGTAAGAAGCAAAGCAAAATGATTTATAATTTTCCGAGCTATATTTCTGAATATTTTGAGCCCTTTTAAAAGATATTAGGGCTGGGGATTTGGCTCAGTGGCACCATGTCTGCCTCGCAAGCTCAAGGTCCTGAGTTCGATTCCCAGTACCAAAAAATATATATATATAATAATGGAAAACATGTCACTAAGTCACTATAGGCCTTCTCATAACAATATCACCCAGAAGATTATTATGCTTATTGAGCAACAATCAGAAGTTTCAGCTACTTTTCATTTTTCTGCTTAAATGTTTTATAAAAAATGGACACCTTTGAAATAATGTTTGTATTTAATTGATTTTGTTGTTTTAATAATAGCTATATTTATTTAATTTATAATTATTTTATGTAAATGAATTAAAATTATTCATGTAGTTATTTTCATAATCTAACCTTGGAATGAATATATAAGTTGAAGTACACATTAATATGCAAGTACATGTGTGTTTATATATGTGTGTGTCTCTCTGCCCAGATAGAGACAAATAGACACACAGATGTGTGGATTTGGATTGGGGTGTAGATGAAGCAGGGGGAGAATTTGGCCCCGGATATTTTTATTTTTATTGTCTCAGAGACAAGCTGCTTCACTGATTATTTAGACAGATTCATAGTGAAACTATTTCTAAGGCTTTGGACAGATAGGGATATATTGTGTCTTATTTATGAAATAAAGAGTCATATCTACAAAATTCATATATATACAAAGTAAGAAAATGCAGATGTTCATAAACTATGAAACCATGTACATTGTATCGTAAACATCCAAAAACAAAGTAAGATGAGTTGTAATACCAGTGTGGTATGGTATAAACAACTTTATGCAAAGCTGCTATTACAATTTGTATGTGCTACACAAAAGATTGCAGAGGTATTTGAATTCAATTTTACTTTCAATCCTCATCAATCATTTAAAGTCATAATATTTATAAAACATGAACTATATAGTATTATAGGTTCTGCTTAATGAGGCTGTTTTAATTTGTAAGGGTTCAGTCAGCAAAATCTTTTACAATAGAATAAAAATTGGCAATATAAAGTAGCAGCTACCTTATTTTTCTAGTGTTTAGATGAAGATACTGAGAGATTTTATCTTCTTTTCCAGCTACAGACTTATAATTTCTAACTTAATTCTTAACTATTTTGATGTGAGAAATATGCTGCAGTAATTCTGTGACAAAAAATATTTCAAAAGAGTGATATGATATGAGTGCCCTAGATCGTGAGATTCATCATTTTATGCACTACAGAATTAAAAGGGTGATATTCACATAATATATGAGTTGACCCAATGTTATGAATTATTCAACTCTGACAATTAATGGATGCGCTCTGGAAAGTTTTATACATAAAGACATCTTTAAAAGATTTATCATAAGAAGACCTAAGGATGTATGAAATAGATTTTGGGATAAGGAGAGATTCTGCACCACTTTCAATGTGTTTAGAAATGGAAAATTGTCAAAGGAGTCAACTTGTGGCACTCAATGGTGCTGAAGCACAAAACATTTTTAACACATAGTTTTTCTTTTATGTTAACTATATTATTTATATTCAAATTATTTAATTTATTTACATTCATAAATCAATACTTATGCCTATGTGCAATAGTATGTTATGACCAATAAACATTGCTCATCTTTTAAAAATATGTACACATTTACTCTGCCAATCAAATATATTAAAACTAGCAAAATTTAATCATTGCTACAAAAAGTTATCTTTTGTTAATTTAAATAAGAATCATTTTCATTTGACAAGTACATGTGAAATAAATTACTAAATATACTACTTTAGTCCACATCAAATCTTAAAATAATTTTTAATTCAGTTGAACTCAGTTGCACCATCTAAGTAAAGCTATCTTATTAGCAAATATCATTGTGAATAAGAATGTTACTGATAATAGTTAAACAAGAATGATTCTATCCTAACTTTTTCTTTGAAAACAAAATCAGATTTTCTTCAGATCTGTCAACAACCAATACAGCAAGTTCATGAAACAATGAGATAGTCCACATTATGGTTTGGAGACTGGGCTGCAGAACTGGACTGTCTGTATGAAAATTTCGTCTCCTCCCAACTGAACGTTTGACTTCCACCAAGTTTATTTTTTTGTTTCTCAAATCCCTCAACTCTGATAGAGGTTCACATCATCAGTCTGTTAGAAAGGCTGAATGTGTTAAAATTTATAAAGCACCTACATTAGAGCCTAGCATGTAGTAAGGATATACAGTGAGTATTTCAAATTATATTTCATATTGGTATGAAATCATATAATTATATACTGTAAAATGAAGACCAACTCTTTGTACTGCAGCATATGCTTTTGGAATAGGCAATTTAGGATATTACTGATATGTAATTAATTGGAACCACATTTTTATTGTCTTCTTTTTCAATTGTGTTAAGGTCGCTTCATGGACTTCATATTTTTTCATTTTAAAATATGTTTTGTAGTATATATTTAGGATATATAGCATGATGCTATATGATCCATGCATGTACAGTAAAAAGTTACTAGGAACAAAGTAGCATGTTCATTATCTAATATATGAGCCATCTTAACCTGTGGGGAGATGAAAAGATTTACTTAAGACATGAGCAGTAGCTACCTAAAATATAATATATAATATATAAGAATATTATCATTAATTTTTTTAATTATTATGTATCTCTTTCTTCTTTTGGGTATATGTTGATATTTTGATTCAGAAATGACTTTTCTAAAAGAAAAGTTCATTACTACATGAGACTATCAATCCTGATCACATTTAAGCTAAATTAAGTTAAATTTTTAAAAGGATGTTTTTTGGGTCTTTTAAAAGATATTTATAATAACAAAACTAAGATATCCCACAAAAGTTCTACTATTCTACTCAAGCAGTCAGAGAACTCTCCTTGAAAAGGTACAAAACAGAGACAGAATTTGTAAGTCAATGATGTAGGCTTCAACATCCTTAGATCACGTGGTCATTTAACTCAGTACTCACTAACAAACAGGCTTAAGTTTCTGGTTTGCCAAAAAAGCAAGTAAGTGTCTGTTAGAATCATCCCTGTGAAAGTACTAGTTTTTATTGTTGGATTTTTTTTATTATATGGATTGAGTTAATAACCCCATTAGTCCTTGTTTGAGAAGTGGTTTTCTAAGGTAGTTGCCAATGACAAGTGAGTAGAGTTCATTTAACTTCAACAAAATATTAAATATCTGGAGGTCACACCTGAGGTAAACAGCTAAACACAGATGTCCTGTAAGAATAAAAAATCATAAGGCCTAATAAATGAAAATAAAAATTATGAAACCAATCAGTGAATTCAACAATTTTTTTCCCTACAGAATGACAAACATTAAAAATGATCTTGAATTCAGTATTACTGAAAAGGTACCCAAGTTACCAACAAAGGAAATGACACTGTCAATTTATAATATTTTCTAGAATATATAAAAATGTTATGTGAAAGGCATTGAAGAAAAAAAACCAAGAAAATTTTTAAGAAAACCAAAAAAGTGGAATATATGGTTGATGTTTTTCTTTTCATGAAAGAAGCAGTATTAAAATATCTCACTAAAAACAGATATTTAGGAAATAGCCTATTCTTCCAGCAAATTCCTTCGCACAAAATAAAATTTAGTCTGAAAATTGCCTCTTGATATAGGTTTATTTGAGAAAACCTAATGACCTTAAAAATCTGTGAAGAAAGAAAACATATAAAAAAGAAATTACATGTTAATACATATAATAAATACATACAATAATGTGTATATAATATATATTCTAGATTATGGTAATTATTCTTCCCCACTAGATCTCTATAATCTTATTCCAAGATGGTAATGCATTAGTTTTACCTAAAATGCTGATATAACATATATGCCTGAAATTCATGAACTTTTGACATTTATAAAATATTTCTTGAAATGCTGCAAGTGATTTCCAGTATAACTGAAACTACAAAGATATAAACAAATGTTTGGAATCACTGATTTAGTCTTGTTATCTTTTAGATAGTTAGCTCATTTCATATACCATAATGTTTTCTTATACACTACCCAGTAGGATGTTTAAAGCTATTACAAGTTTTTAAACCCTTAAATTGCAAACTGTATATTTTTATACCTTTATTCAGACTAATTTTTTAATGCTACAATATTTTCTGAAGGAATAAAATCCACTCAAGAACTTGAATATGCAAATAAGTTTCATAAAATAATTCTATCAAACTTAATTTTTTTATTTCAGTGTAAAACTCATGGAAAAGTTAAAAGACCAATACATTAAACATGTATCTTTCCACTATATTACTAGTTGTTTATATCTGATCATTTATTCTTTTTCTTCCCCTGCCCCTCGCCCATTTTTAAGTATCAAAGGTATGAACAAAATTGATTTAATTATAACAGGGTCACACACACATTCTTCAAGTTTTTTTTCTTAAGCAAGGATTAAGAAAGGATCTTTCTTCAAGGATTTTCTTAAGCAAGCTCTTTAAAATAGTTCTTTTACACTAATTCTCACCAATATTGAAGTCAGCAGATTTAAAATAATGAACCTTTTTTTTTTTGGTACCAGGAATTGAACTCAGGACCTTGCACTTGTGAGGCAGGCACAGTGCCACTGAGCTAAATCCCTGGACCAAAATCATGAACCTTTAAAACAAACTCTCCAATACCCAAAATGAGTACATCTACTTAGTCTAATTTTTATACATAATTTAATAGACTATATATGACTGTATTAAATTATAAATTTTAAAATCATTTTATTATTATAAAATAAAATATAAGTATATAATCCCACAATGTGTTAAAATGTATGGCACCTACATACATTTTATTATTATTTATTTAAATAAATACTGGCTTGGAAATAAGTATGTATTAAATAGATTATATAAGTAAATGCTTTTAAATGAGATAAAATGTTTTTAATTATAAATTTTCAATAGTTTTTCCCAAAAGTTATTTATTGTTTCAATTCTAATTTGGTAGAATTCATGATGAAAAAATCAGAATAAGACAGTAAATCATATTGATCACCTGAAGTGTGAAAATTACTGCCAGGAATTTTTGAGGTGGAGGTGGACCACAGGTGGAAAAAGAATGCTTCTATTTGAAAGAACTTAGAATTCAATGAGGAAGGGACTATTTAAGGCAGCACACCTACCTGTGGCCATCCTCATCAGAAAACTATTCCTTCGTCAACTAAAGAATATTCAACAATGTGAACTCTTTTTTCTTCTTGCTAGTTTTCTTACTAAATACTTCCACATAGTCCTACCTTTAAACACTATATTCTCCAACTTTCTCACTTACTGCACATACCTTATCAACCCAATCCACTTGGACTGCACAATCCAATAAAATTGATACATTGTTTATTGTATCAATAATATTCATCATCTTCTCTTCACTTCCATTCTACTTGACAGATCCATGACCTGCTGCCTACACTGCCCAGTAGTCTCTGAACTAGATTGATTCATCAGTTTCATAACTGGTCTTCCTAACTCCCAAGTGGAACTCTCTAAACTTTTATTTTTAATATAGTCAGAATTATCTTAATGTCATTAAATCTGAAGAGATAAATCCTTTATTTCCACTTTTACAGGCTTTGTCTTCAGGATAATATCCAAACTCTTTCAAGTAATTTATAAAAGTGTCTTTTCTTGTTTAATTCTTTACCCACATCTTGTGCATGTGTGTATATCTTCACTATTACCAATCAAATATGAAAATGCTTCAGATATAATTTTATTCCACAACTCACTTTTCTTTCTTTCTCCCTCAGCATCTTTTCTTTGCAGTCTCGTCTCCCTGAATTACCATCTCTACTCCGACCTCTTCACCTGCTTAAACTTGACTTTCCTTGAATCCTGAGACTAGATTACTTCATCCACAAAGCTTTCGATGACCCTTCAAGGTTGGTTGGTGGTATTTTATGTTCCCATGACTTCCGCTATTATAACACATTTACACTGCAAATGTATTTATATGCTTGGTTTATTCATATGTCTACCTCTCTTCCCACAGTTACATTAATTTCAACATAAAATAACTGGTCTTTTCTTTATGAAAACCAGACTTAGCAAAGTACCTGACATAAAGTTGCTTAATAAGTATTAGTTGTATGAATGAGAAATGATTAACCAAGTAGTAAATTGAAGTATAAGTAAAGTGATATAGATGGCAAGATTAAGAAACTCCTTTTTCATAGAAAGGAAAAAATTAAGGAGTTTATATCTGATCTATGGCTCAGGATGACACTAGCTTTGATAACTGAGAAATTGAGAAAATGGAGTTTTAAGATAAATTTCTATGGCTATATTGTAAGTAAAAATGACATATCCATATAGTATCAAAGCAAAACATTTTTAATATTAATTAACAAATGTTAAAGACAAAAATATAAATTCATGAGCATTGATTATTAATTTTTGGCATAATAACAGATTATTATGATAGTGCACATGATTATAGAGCAATAAGAGCTTTTCAATTTGTGTTGTATAGTTTCTAAAGGTAATAGTCGGGATGAAAGTCAAACAGATTTGACTTAGAAAACAAATACAAATCTCACTGAGAAACAGCGTATGTTACTTGGAAATTTAAATAATAATAATACAGCAGTTGAACACATTGTCTCAGCCTCCTTGGAAGGTCATACAACAAAGATAACTTTGACTGGAGTCACCCTCCTTCCAATACCATATGGGGGGAAAAGAATTTTAAAATGACACACTACTCATTGTCTTCAAAACCAAATTAACATTTATTGAGTCCCATTGATATGCCAGAAGTTTTACTAATATTTCACTTTTTCATGCACAATGTGGTGTATATTATTATCTCCAGTTTTCATTTAGAAAAAAATGATGTTTAAGAGATATGATTATGTAGCAGAGCAAGGATCAATGGTGACAGTGTTGAATTCAAATGAATACCATAGTCTTTGTGTTATACCATACTACTACCTAGTAGGAACTGACTGCAGACTGAAAGATTATTTATTAAGATTTTGTTTCCCCTTTAGTATAAAAATTAAATATTAAATACAATAAATAGAAATAAAATGGAAATAAAAATTAAGAGAAGAGTTTAATAGGGTTATTATAAGTAAGTGATCTGAGAAATTACATATGGATTTTCAGGAGGTATCTGCTTTGTATAACTTAATGTTTTCAGAGGAAGTAATAAATACACTAAATATAATTAAATTTATTTTAAAACATCTGCCATGAACTAAAAAATTAGAAAAATAATTTTTTCATACTATATGTTTTTTACTGTTTAAAATTAAAATCATGGTGAATCTCATTTAAACTGTCCTTCACAGAAATTATCCAACATGTTTTGATTATTGAATTTAATGATAAATTGCTTTACAGTGCTACTAACATATTAAGAAAAAACCCTGCCCAATATACATATGATAGATTCGGTTCTCATTTGGGGATATATAATAAAAATTTCAGTAAAATGAGATGACTTGTAATATTTTGCTGAAATACAACCATAAAATTTTAATTAAGGTCAGTTTTATTATGTTCTCATATATACCTGATAATGACAAGAATATGAGGATCTTTTGTAACAGGTATTATTTTAAGGAACAATAACGTGAAAAGTCAGGATTTTAGCTAAAACATAAAGAACTTATAAGACCATTTGCTGAGAAAGATCCTTGAATGTGGTGAAAAATGCTTTAAAGGCATTACTTTTCTAGATCAGCTATTAATACTTGCCTTAAATTAAAAGAACATATTCTTTCTTACATGGACAATGAAATGTATCATTTCCTGACATGCAGATACATATTGATTTTTATTTTTTAATTTTCATGACTTGCATACAGTATATTGTCAAGTAACGTTTATCAGATGATTTACTAATTATTTAAATACGTATTATGTTACTTCTTTAATGAAATAGATTACAATCTATAATTTTAGACTTCAAATGACCTAAAGTTATTCTCTCTTAATCTAGGCATTGCTTCCTTAAAGGGGTAATGAATTTTAAAATGAATTAATTAAAAGTTGGTAATTTATTCTATAAAGATACCAAATAACTCATCCAGATATGAAATATTGGATACTTCACAAATTGTGGAGTATTTTCCATATCAGTAGGTCAGATTTTGCCATTCTTTTTTGTATTTAACAGTAGTACAGAAGAATGGTTGTTTGAATTCTGTGCTTCTGTTGAAATAAACAGTAATATGCAGAAATAGGAAAAAGTCATTCTGAGTTTAGTTATACAAGTTACCACTATGTATATGCAAGAATTATAAGAAAATTTTTTCTTCTGCTTTTGCATTCATCATTCTTTCAACAGTTAAATGTGTAAACAAGCAGAAAGAGGGCCGGGGATTTAGCTTAGTGGTTCTGCCACCTGCCTCGCAAACAGAAGGACACGAGTTTGATCCCCGGTACCACCAAAAAAAAAAAAAAAAAAAAAAAGCAGAAAGATATCATTCAGCTCCAAGCATCACAGTAACCCGAATGTATCTAAACAATCATGAACTACTAAAAAATATATGCAATGAACAATGATTTGAATTAATAATTCTTGAGAGTTTTTAAAGGCTAATGTGCTAATAAATACCTTAAATTGCTCTGAAGTCAGTAAGTTGGAATATTTTTAATAAAAGGACTTTTATTCATGAAGTTAAATTTTTATGATATGCTGTTATTTTCCCTTTAGGGAAAATAAGGCCTTTCATATGACTAGACTAGAGGTATTTGTTGGCACGAAATGTTTAAGTAATTTTTATGGTCCCTAATACTTAACATGCTATTTTTGCACATGCTAAATTTTTAGAATATATACTGAGTTGAGCTTCATTTTGAAAATTTATAAACTATTTTATTAATGTGCTTATACCAGGAAGGGATTATCACTAAATTTACCAATTAGAGATGCATTACTATTGTAATACTTTTTCCTTTTTCTTCTTCCTTAACTTTTTAGAAGAAATGAGCTTCCTTGTTTTAAATCACAATGTATAGGTAAAGTCTGGCCTTTGAAGGGCAGCTTTGTAGTCATTTAACTCTGTTAAACCTGTATTCCTGAGGGTATTTTTCCTTATTTATTTTAACTGAGCAGGCAATACAGTGCCTCTGAATTAGAGCTTTAAGTGTTTTCCATCTTAATGAGAGTGAGTATTCCTCTGAGGAGTATATACTGGGAAGGGAACTAATCTCCTGCTTGATCCTGTCAATACAATCTTGTCCTACCAATAAAGAGAAAGTTAAATGCTACTACCTAATGGTAGAACTGATTAGAAAAAATGAAGAGAAAGTGAGTTCCATTCCTTAATTTTACCCAGACTATAGAGGATATTATTCTCTAAGCTCCAAAGTCTAAAGGTCACTTGGGTTATCTGATAAATAAAAATAGCACAGTATTTCAACATAAATTATCACATAACAATATCATTATAATATTTAGATTTCACATCAATTTAATTCATAATGCAAATGGTCGGAGACTGAAGAATGAGGTTCAGATTAGGGTGTGGCTCAGCAGCAGTGTGCTGTCCTAACACTTGCAGAGCTCTGAGTTTGATTCCCACCACTGGAAACCAAAGAAACAAACAAGCAATCAAGCAAGAAGAAAGGTCCCGTAGAGAATGGTTGAAAGAACATTTAGATTGCAAAATCTAATTGTAAAAGAAAACATAAAGATGGTTTTCACAAACTTCTCTCCTTGAGCTAACACAAGTCAGTCTCCTCTTAGCTCTCAATTGTTATAAGCTCTGAATTTTTAGCTAAGTGTTGATCTCTGCAGGAATTCCACTCAGAATTAGCAGAATCCTTATACTCTATGTATGATAACTCTGTTACTAATTAGGTTCCACATCCCCCACCATCTTCCAGGTGATTTCTGCTCACCTTTGCCCCTCTTCACGTTAGAATCTTAATGGATCAGTTTAGCTAGAATCCTCCTTGGCTGTAATATTTCCTCTTAGTAATTTTCTATCCACTTACTCACATCTTGGTACTGCACTATAAATTCCCGGTTTTATTTGTTGTGTTTAGACTTGAGACCAATGCCACTCTTCTACTATCGCGCCACTTTTTAATACCCATCTTGAGCAGTCTGTTTTATCATTCTTTAATAAGTATCATGAGTAATTTGCTTCCTTAAGAGTACAAGAAAACTTATTATCATTAATATATTTTACTGTAAAACAGTGAAATGAAAGACACTTTAAAAGAATGTCCATATAGGAATGTACTTGAAATAGTGGCTGCAGACATGAAGATTCAATGCTTTTGAATCGTTCTGCTTTTTCTGGCAGAGACTGATAATAGAAAACATTCTAGTTTGTGAGAAAAAAAAAATTTCTTATAGTTAAAAGAATTTTGTCATATAAATGTCAACTTGAAGGAAATTTGAGGAATATTGCTTATTTTTAAAAATTTTATTTAGCACTATATTACGTGAAAATCTATGCACGTACAAAGATAATGTTTTACCCCTGATTTTATGGATCTACTCCTTAATTTGAGTTGTGCAAAGCCTTAGAAAGTTTATGTTGTTACTTTACAGTGACACTGGGGAAAACCTGAAAGTTTAACTCTTGATCAGCAAAAGCTCTCTCAATACTCCGTTTGAAGGTTTCCAAGACTGGATACAGTTATGAAACCTTATAAATGTAGTCACCAAATGAACAATACTCACAAAATATAATGAGACCAAAACTTACCCAGGAGTTAGACAGATTTAGAAGATGAAGTGAGCCACAGCATCAGAAGTTATCTTATTGAGAACTTACAGAACATGAAACATGTGTGATAGAAAATACTACTTTTAAGAAGCTTTCAAATAAGGTTTAGTAATTTTTTTTAAAGTAGAAAAAGAAGTTCTGATTATCTAGGCTATAGTAAAAACTTAAAATTTCAAAGCAATACTCTTTGGATTCTGTTTTTCTATGCATAAGAAATTTAAAATTTAAATTTTTTAAAACCAGGACTATGTTATTATAAATATTGTTAAAAACTCCAAAAGTTATCCTCTTCTTGGTTAAAAATGTCATTTAATTCACAAGCTAATTCCACTGTGATTCAGGCAATGTGGGGCAGGGATTTGTGTATCTTTTATTCACTGATCCATGGATAGCACAAGTAAGAAAACCTGGGGTATAGAAGGTCTTCAGTAACTCATTATTACGTAGATAAAATAAGATAATTAAACACCAAAGTAAATTTTGGGATTGAATTTTAATTACTAAAATAAAAATAGCAACCTATTGAAAAATATTCCCATTACAAAGATGCTGACATCTTTGAAAACCAAAGTAAAGCACAGTAAGATGCCAACTAAATTATTAAAGAATTGTTATGACTTATTTTCAAAACTGCCTTGGTTTCTCCATATCTCTTCAATAGTTTTCTTTTGTACCTTGTATAGAAAAGATCATCTTAACTGACCATTTTTCATTCTAAGGAATTAGATAAGTCTCTTCTTTTAAAGAGAATTATATTTACATAGCAAGGTAAATTATAGTTACATAACAATGTGTGAAAAGATTAGTGGCCAAAACAGTGCATTTGTGAATTGGATTAATTGAAAGGTACTCCAAATAACAAAATAAGTAAGCATATTGTGAGTAATGACTGTTTTCATCATTACACTTCCAATGTTTACACCAGTGCACCCAATTCATCCAACATTTATTAAATATTTTTTTAAAGAACTAAAAATAACAGAACAGAAGTGATCTACAGGAGCAAACCAACTTAACATCACATATTTAAAAATATCTGCTGTTCTCCAGTACCTTCTGATCTCCTGTCTAATAAAGCATGCCTGAACTGTTCATATTTCTTTTTAAAAAATGCTCCTTTAGCAATGAACCTTGGGCTATCTTACTTAGTTGATGGAGATGCTGGTACAGCCCATAGCTTTTCAAAGATGTGAGCCTTACAATGCTTGTTATTGGTAATATATTCTGATTTCTCTAAGTGTTTTTTAAATAACAATGAGCATCTGTTTGCAGAATTGTTCCCCAAAATTCAATTTTGAAAACACTTGATATTATGGAGAACCATTTTTATCAATATACCAATTTAACTTTTAAAATACAGCAGATGGTTTTCAAACTCAAAGATTATGAGATACTAAATTTTAAAGAAAAAGATATAAAAATGATCAGTATTTTTGAAGGCCACCCTTTATATATGAATAACCAGCAGATATTTGAAGAATATTATAAGGAAAAATAAATGGAAAATTACCATGTCTGACATATAGAGACTATTGCATATCAATGCTATCCAGCGTGATATGGACACACTAAATGGTAATATTTGAAGACTCTTGTCTGAACTTGTCAGGAATTACTTTTTCTGTTGTTTTGTTTCATCTTGTTTTGTTTTGTTTTTTGAGACAAGGTCTCGCTATGTCATTCAGATTGTCCTGGAACCCATTATGCAGCCCAGGCTGGCCTTGAATTCACAGCAGTCCTCTTGCCTCAGCCTCCAAGTGCTAGGATTACAGGCGTGTGCCACCACTCCTGGCAGGAATTACTATTTTAAAAATAATCACAGGAATCACAATTTTAAAATTATCAAAGGCTAAAATTTGATAATAAATACTTTGTAATGTACAGCTAATAATTATTTGATTTCAAATACTGAGCAAAATAGTTATTTTAGCCAAGACTTCTGCAAATTTTTATCCAAAAGATGTGTCAACCTGTTATCAGTTTTGTGATGAAAGAATCAAGTGGGAATTGATTAAATTTGTGTTTACTTTATGTACACAAAATTATTGAAGAGAAAGAAATATATTAATAGTTTATCACAGCAGTTTATATTAGAGCTACTGACTCTTACTCTAAATTGGAATTGATTTCCTTGAATGTCTTACATTAAGGACAGGTTTAAAAAGCAATAATGACAAGCGCAAGGACCCGAGTTCGATCCCCTGTACCAAAAAAAAAAAAAAAAAGCAAGAATGACAGAAGTAGTCTTTTGCATTCATTGTGCCCTATCTTTAAAAGATTGTAATTTGATTTATTTTCTCTCAAATTAGCTGAACAAGAGATTATCACAGTTTCTATATTTCATGAAAGAAACCTACCAGAGTTTGCCGTAAGATGAAATATAAGTGTTTATCTCTTGTACTACTTACTATTCAGAGTTACTGTTGTATACCACTTTTTAGCCAAAACAAAGATTGATGTATGTTTAAAATTTAATAAAATGTCCTTCATGTAAAAGTTCTGAAAAATGGAATGATGTAATACAAAAGTGTACGTGTGTGTGTGTGTGTGTGTGTGTGTGTGTGTGTGTTAAGGTTTTGAGTGGGGGAAACTTATAAATCTCTCAAGGATGTTCTCCACTCAAAGGTGAAAAAGATCCTTAAAATAATTACTTTAATCAAAAGATAAGTTTTAAATTTAATTCAGAATTTATAGTGTGTCCTTTAAGAAATTCCTTAGGAATCACATCTGTTCAAGTTTAAATTCTTAGAGAAGACTAGATTCATATTTTTAATTCACATTTTTTAAAACCATAATATTATCTTTGAGTGACTGTGAATGACAGGCTGAAACCTTTAATAAGTAAAAATGAATATGTCTCTAATTTTGGAGAATACATTTTCCATCATAATTGCTTATTCAGAAATATTTTTTTAGTAAAACTTAACAAGTTATTTTAAAAACTGAGGGCCTGGGATTTAGCTCAGTGGTTTCGTCACCTGCTGCACAAGGACAAGGACCTGAGTTCGATCTCCAGTACAAAAAACAAAAAAACAAAAAACAAACCTGAGCTCATTTCAAGAGAAATTAGTATTAAATAAGAAAAACATACACTTTGTAGTTTTTGTTGATGTTTAATTGTAATTCCATTCATTCTAGATTAAGTTTTTAAAACTTGATCTTCTTTCTCATTTTTCCATAGTATTATCTTAAAAATATTACTCATCACCTTTATACAATGGACTATGACTCTGCCTTTTTATAACAGTGATTTGTTTCTGTGAACAGTAAGAAATTCTATTACTATAAAGTGGACATGTTCAATTTAAATATTTTAAGTAAACTAGACTTAGTGTATATATTATATACAGTATATATTCTTGATGCTATCTATA
This sequence comes from Heterocephalus glaber, assembly GCF_053883595.1. Taxonomy (NCBI): domain Eukaryota; kingdom Metazoa; phylum Chordata; class Mammalia; order Rodentia; family Bathyergidae; genus Heterocephalus; species Heterocephalus glaber. The sequence goes on from NW_028258372.1 coordinate 27,855,387, forward strand.
AAAATATTAAAGAAAGTATGAATTATCTTTTTAAAAATTTGCAACTTGGCATGATTTAGTCAACCTTTCATAATTTTTCTTCTTAAAATTTAAATTGTATATAATACTATTTAAGAAGTATTCACTTCTGTGTAGAGTACCCAAACTCTATATAAACACTTACAGAGCTGAGCTTCTGCATCATGAGAAGGATGACATTAAAGTTAATACAGCCACTTTTATATATTTTCTACACCAAGAACTTACTGACTGCATTCATTTTTAGAATATAATTGCTTTAGCTATAACAGCAGGATTTCTGCACACAATATTAATTGTATATATAAAATAATTTGTAAAAGCTTATATATGAAAATGTGTGTATCAAGATATTGCACAGAACAAAATAATATTCTACTTGCATAGATATGATTTTTAAATATGACAGTTGAAGAAATCCATAATTTATACACTACATCTTTCATTAAATTTAATTATTTTTTCAAACTAACAAAATTTGTGGATATCATTTGAAATATCTCGTAGAAAAATGTGTTTTGTGCATAATAGTGAGTGTTTAATGAATCTATAAAGCAATGATTTGCTTGTATACTGGCCATTATTTGAGACTGTGAAGTCTAAAATGTATGCTTACTCAATTCTGGTCTTTCCAAGGCTAGATTGTTTTTGAATAGTGCAATATTCTAGAGATAGCTTTTTTAAATTAACAAAATACAAGAGTCCAGAAAAGTTAATAAAAAATAGCTCAATCCTGATGACTTTGGCTGATATTCACAGATTCAGGAAGAATAAGTCCATCTATAAATACCCTTTCACAATAAATCTATAATGGAATTTAAATGAAACATCCCATTATGAGAGAATAATTCTCGCATAGTAGAGAGTTACAATACATTTGAATGTAATGTTCACATATTTATTAATTAAATCAATAAACGTGTATTTTATAGATTTAATTTTCTGGAAGTATAATATGGTAGCTATTTTATTAGCTATTAAAGGGAATTTGTTATGCTTCAAATGTTCCAAAGGCATCCACATATCAGTAAACTAGTGTTTAGACATTAAAATCAATACTCGAAAATAATTACAAGTAAAAATAGGTTATATTGAGCATAACTACCCTTTGCAGCTCTAAGTGTAATAAAGTATAAAATTTTGAAAAATAATATATTTTTATTAAGAAATGTCAAATATAGAATGAGAATCTATAATTTTTCTCAATTTAGTATGTTATGTATTAACTTTCCATATCATAAATTATACTTTTTTAGTTAAAACTAAGCATTCAAAATCAACATAACTATTTATTTCATGATAAAATAACTAGTAATCCAACCAATTCATTAAAATATATTAATTAATGTATTTTAATTTGGAATAAATTGTTAGTGAATAATAATTAGCTTTGTTTCCATTGTTAAAGAATCAATTAGTCATGATTAGTCACTTTGAATATTAAAAACACTTCAATACTTTATTTCAAACAGTATATATAAAGTAGCAGATTCTTACCTTATGAAATAAATATGTACTGAACCTTTGTAACTGGATACGTCTGCAAGTGAGTAACAGGAGAGAAGTATTCTTGATAACTCATCAAATATTCTTGAAAATGATAGTTATAAAAACCTTACAGTGTTATTGATGAGGATATTTAATGACCAATATAAAATGGTTACAGTGACTATTTGATACCTGCATAAGAAAAGAACTGGGCCAAACCAGAATTTCCAGGTATCTCCTCAGTAAAATGGCCATAAGTGTTCATAATTAAATTTTATCCTCAGTGACTCATTTTCTATTTTAGAGAATAGAAGAAACATCATTACACTATCCCACTCTTAACAATTAGGATCATCTATTAGCAATCAATAATATTCAAACACATCTCTGATTTACTTAACTGTAGTACACTGTTTTGCTTTTCTAAAGGAATTACATAGACATTAAAATTAAAAAATGACATAGTTCATATGATAGGGCATTCAGAAACTGGTCAGAGTTACTCTCCTAAATATGTAAATAAAATTATCCAAGTAATTACTAAATTAAAACATCAACAATGTCAGATATCACTCTACTTACTTTTGGTAAGCTGAGTGCCAATTTACAAAATATGTTACAAACTAACTTTTGAAAAGTTTCTCCATTTTGATGTTATTACATGAGAATATTTTGATGTTCCCTACAACTGTGAGCAGAGATAAATCACCAACTTGACAAAATAATCTGCTAAGAAATCAAAATTTCTGTTTAAATAACAGTGAAGAGTAAACCAAGAGTAACTGTTTTGTAAAAGCAACTATTCTCCCAGAAGGATATTAAACTCATGGTAAATATACTCTAAGAGCCAATGTGACTCAAGAAACATACTATTTAAAGTTTTTTTAAAAATTACATAGTATCAAAACAAAAGGAATACTAATTAAACTTACTTGACATCATGGTAACATAGACTAAGAATATTTGATACTAACATTAAAAAAATAAGTTGAGCTAATATTATACCTTGTGTGAAGGTAAAACTTTATTTTAAGAAACTAATTTTAAAAATCAAACTTAGCTAGGCTGGGGATGCAGCACAGTGGTAGAGTGCCTACCTAATATGTTCGAGGCCCTGGGTTCATTCCTAGAATCAGAAATGAAACAAACTTTTAAACTTAAATTGTATCTTCTGAAAAACATATTTTGTTTTCATAACATGTTTTTCTTTTTTTATTGTCAGTGGTGGTGATCTTTGTCACTTTGTCCACAATTCTACGCAATGTACACTGGTATCTGCATGTGAAGCATGAGAAAAATTAATGAATAGTGTTAAAAAACCTTACTACAATCATATCAGTTAGGTAGAACTAGAACTGAAATTCAGAAAATAAATTTAGTATTTTTTTCATTAACTTATAATTAAGAGATGAAAGAGGAAAACTTACATCATTAGAAGAGTAATTAATCATTAATCTCAGAAATAATCATAACCAAATTTGGGATTTAGTTTTTAAGAAAAAACATACGTGTATGCTTAACCTGTCACACACTGGTATCATTCATGCATGTCAGTACTCTTTAAATACTCATATCCTGTTTTCTAGATTACTAAAATTTTCAGGTTGTTATTCTAATCAGGAATTCTTCATTTTATAGATAATAAATGTAAAAAATAAAACAATAGCAGAAAATATTCAAAACTGAAACATAGATTTGTAATGCAGCATTAAAGTTTGGATAGTCCGTCAGTTGTGTTCTCTACACTTGTTGAGAGAAATATACAAGAACAATGTTCTGGAAAGAACCCACACATTTATTAAAAAACACAGAAATCTAAGTGCACAGCTAATGGTAGAATATATATATCATATATATATCATATATATATATGATATATATATATTTATGAATGACACAAACACATTCATTAACTCAATAGTTTTTTATTTATGTCTGATTTACTAAATTGTAGTATACTATTTTGCTGAAACAAAATAATATGCCCAGTATTTTATAAAAAAGTACAATCTTATTATAATATTGGGTTTCTAAAAAGAAAATATCTCATGAAAATCTGAAGGCACATTATGTTATCAGATTAAAAGATAAATGAAACTGATCATTGTTATCATTTCTATTTTATTTTGAAGACATTTCAAAACAATGTGGATATAAAATAAATATCTTCTCTATCCATGCAATAATGTGTACACACCATAATCATACTTAATAAAACAAAATACCAGAGGCTAAAATACAAAAGAATTGAGAATTTAGAATTTATTCATGAATTACTTTCTCAGATGAAGTAAAAACTAGCTTTTGCACCAAGCTGAAGAGTATTATAACTTTGCTACTTTACAACCCAAAGTTGGAATTATTATCTTCCTTATTTGTTGAAATTTGTGTAAGCTTTACAAACAGAAAAAAATATATCTCTAGAGAAAAAATTTTAAAGACAATTTTTCTAATAACAAAATGATATTAATAAATGGAGTCATTTTATGATTGTCTTAGTTTTTTTCTTCTTTTTTTGCTTCACTTACTAGAAACTCAAAATCCTTTATCATATAAGCAAAACACAACAAAACAATATTAGTAGTAATATCAAAACTTACTAAAAACAATAAAATATTTTGGGATTTTACTTGATTTAAATCTGATAGAAGAAGAAACCTATGGACTGCTCAATCTGCATAGCTATAAAACTTTTAATTTAAAGAGGTTTATTAGGGGGAGAGTTCTTATAGTTTTCTAAATTTGATTTGATTTTTTTTATTATTGTTTTTCCAACTCTTTTCCTTAATCCAAAGATTTCTATACTAGGGTTATCCCAAACACTGTCCTTGGACAAACTCTTCTCATCCTATTTAGCAACCCAACCCACTCCCTCATCATGTTTTTGTTGTTGTTGTTGTTTCAAGAATGAGAAATAAAAAAAAAAAAATCCACAAAACCTTTTTCTCAAGTAGTCAAAAATCACTTTGTTAGCTCAAGGTACCTTTAATAATTTCCAGTTGTCCTTTATCTTTTAAGATCTGTGATATTAGCAAGAAGCAATGTTATAAGGCATTTCTCCAACTGCCATCTTCCATACTTCATTAGGGCTATGTATACATTCCTTCCTCCATCTCTCTACTTTACCTTTTCTTCCCCTCACTCAGTTCCAATTTACCATTTTTCTAACACTGTCAAACATTTAAGTAAATTCATGTTTCATATTTAAATAAATATAGATTAAGCATTTGAAAGATTAAGCGTTTGAAAGCATTGAATAGATTCATCAATGTGAATATTAAGAAGTTATGCATTACAGCAGGAACATTTGAAAATGCATCTATTCCAGCACTTGAAAGAGGGAAAGCCATCAGAGAATGGGTCAAACACAGGTTATATAGCTGTCAATAAAACATAGACATTCAGTCCTTACCTGCTTAACTGCATGATGGCAAACGAATCTAAAGAGCAGGCAAAAGGAAAAAAGTCCCCAAAATCTGATCATCTGTCTTGGACGCTGCTGTGACAGTTTTATATTCTGGTTCCTTCCTCTTTGGTTACATACATGTGACCGGCTAGAATGCGTGCACGGGTCAATAGGGTTAATTTGTAACCATAGACAACTCCTCCTATTTTCAAACAGCTGGTTGGCTTTGCACACAGCTGGAAGTATGCATTTTGTCTTCTGAACTAAAAGGCTGGTTTCCCGGCCAGAGACTAAAGAGGTCCTTGCTCCAAAGGACGCATAACGTTCTCCACCTGGCGCAGAGTAAAAGACTATGGTTCAACTCTTGGGGACTAGGGGAACAGCCATCCGAGACAAACTCTGCCACTGTTTGGCGAAGGACCATTCAGTCACCCGCGTCCAGGGGCGCCACCCCTTTTTGGGAGCAGAGGCGGGGCACCCAGGTCCTCCTACCTCCCACCCCAGCCCGGAAGATGGGGCGGGGGGTGGGGCGCGGATGAAAGCCCAACTTTAAAGGGTTATCATAGAAGCTACTCAGCTCCCAGGCTCGACTCTGCTTTTAACTTCAGCCTCATTATTTCAACCTCTAGCTCCAAGTTGAAATCCAACTCTGCCTCACCCCACCGCCCTCCGGATTCGTGGGAGTCAGTAAAGGAAGGAGAGGAGTTGGGGTCAGCAACACTTTAACACCGACCCGGAGAAGTCATTCAGCAATTCTCAGCCCTGCTGAGCACTCTCAGGAAAACGGCGGCTAAGGCTTTACAAAGCAGGCTCACTAAAGAACCGTCATGTGCTAAGACACAGCTCATTAAAAATAATAAACAGGAACACACAGAACGGCGTTAATAAGCGATCCCGGGAATCTTGCGTCTGTCCTCTCACACAGAAGAGCCAAGGAAGGACGACGAGGATCCTTCCGGAAGGATGCAAAGTCCCCGCCAGCCCCTCCGTCCCTCTCTGGGCTGCAACGCCCACACCAAGCCCAGCTCCTCGGGGACCGAGTGCGGAGCTGCGTCGGGGGTCGCGGCCGGGGACCGGCCCCCAGCCGGGCACCGCGATCACCGCGCACTGAGCCCCCCGAGTAGCCCGGAGCTGCGGAGAAATCTCCGGGCACAGTCGCCTGTTGATAGCCCTCTGCTTAAAGCCCCCTGGGCTGAGGGAGTCTCTCGGACGTACCTTCCCCTTGGCCAAGCGCAAGCTTTAGGTTAGGATACAGGGAAACACACTTACCCGATTCCGGATGTTTGTGCCTTGCTGGAGCAGACGGGGTTCAAGGGAAAGAAAGACCTGACTGCAAGCAAAGTTGCTTCCCCCCTCCCTCCACTCCCGCTCCACAGCAGCAGTCCTCCAAAGAGGATGCTGGAACTGGAGAATTGCACTAAGCCCTCGCTTCTTCTGAGTAAGTCACGGACGCGAGGCACTGGCTTGGCTGGCAGGGCGGTCGGACCCGCTCGGAGCCCAGGTAGAAACTAGTGACGGGAGGGGCGCGGAGCCTGCGGACTGTCAGCCCGAGCCGCTCTCGGTGCCGCCGAAGGGGGAAGCCCTGGATCAGGGACTGGAGGCGGCGGGGGATGGGGTGGCGCTGCAGCTGGGGGACTTTTCTGTCTGGAAGCTAAAAGGGCTTTTGAATTTAAAAAAAAAAAAAAAATGCCTTGCTTGGGTTGTGGCGTCAGCTATTAATGACGACAGAAATAGTGCTTTCCGAGAATTTTCTTTTTTAAAGAAAAGGAAAAGAAGACAAGGAAGAAAAAGAAAAGGGAAGAAAGAAAAGCTTAGACAATAGGTTCTCACCTCCATCCATCCCACTAAGGGGAAATGTTACAGAAACCAGAAACTTGTACTGGGGGCGGGGGGGAGGTAGAAGGGGGACGGTTCACAGAGAAAACCTTCAGTACCGGTTAGAGATCACTGATACATGGAGATCTGGCGTTTAATGAATATCAATCGCTTGTCAATGCGTGAAGTAAACGTAGATTTAAGTGTTTTTCGAAACAACCATACTTAACGGGGAGGTGATAACCCTGTCAGCTAAGCCCACATAAAAGCGTGCAGCAGTGACCATATTTATGTACATACTTACTGAAAATTGAGGGTGGGATGGGAAAGTGTGAGACTAAGGCAACTGAGGTCCCTGAATTTCAATTTATTAGAAGCAAAATAATCAGTGGTTTCTTCTGATAGCTCTCTTTCTATGAAAAGAACACTCATTCCATGTCCAATTCACTGTTTATCAGCTAACTCGAAAAATCAGAAATATGCTTCCAGATACTGAGCCTGAATTCACATGCAGTGTTCAAAATAATATGCTCATGAGTGATTTAGGGTGCTGTAAGAAAAAACAGGGTGTTTTGAAATTCACTGTCACTTCTTACGACACAGTACCGTGTTAGTGCTCAGGGTCCAGCTAAACCCATAAAAATATACTTTATCAAAGCCCTCCCCCCAGTCTTGCGGTTGCTTACAATGAGAAGAGCACACACTGACCTGAACAACCTTCTGAAGATCAGAGAAAGTAGGGAACTTTCCCAAATAATCTCAATAATCTCATTTGAGCTTGCTCTTAGATAAACATGAAATTTGACCTTTCAAATAGCACAAAAATCTATGCCAAGAGGGGTTAATGGGGGGTGAAGACAGTTAATATCCATATAACCTGTAATAAAATGAGAAAAGAAAGTTTTAAAAAGAATATAAAATCCACTGGGGTAATTCATTACATGGACTATATCTTTGTAGTTCAATCGCAACCAGCATACTAATTAATAAACGCTGTCAGATCTTTCAGTTCTGGAAGTAACAAAAATGCAAAAATGAGACACGACAAATAATTCTCCTTAAAAATACCACTAATTATAGATAGTGTATAAAGAGAATAACTTACCAGAGGAAATTTCAGGAAGCAAGATGACCGTGAGAAAAATACATCCAAGATTCAAACAGATATTCCATGGTCTTCAAAATCAAGGTAAAGTAATGATCTGCAGGGTAGCAGGACTTTGAAATAATCAGCAGTTCCTGGTGGCATGCAACCAAGTGAAAACCAGTGCCACAGGGAGCTGGCAACTCCAAGGAAAAGAAGCAAATTAGGAAAGAGGCGCTGGGGGGGGGGGTTGTGGCGAGGGGGCTTATTTGTGGTGGTCCTTAGGCAAAGTGGAGATTTACAGACTGTTTATCCCCACACAGTGAGGAACAGGAGGTGGAACACAGATAAATCTGCAAGGAGAAGTAGAACGATGTGTCGGAGACACCGAGATAAAGAGAGAACTAGATAGCAAGGCTGTAGTCATCCTGAGAGATATAGAGGCAAGAATGAGTGAGGCTTCTGGGGAGGATCCAATGAGAATTCAAGAGGCACCCCTGCGAAGATCCTGCTCTGATTTCCTATTCTCAGCTCTTTAAGAGGTACCTGCTCTGGGAACATTATTACTAGGATTAATAGTGTTCCACCAGAACATGTCACTAGGATTTCCCTTGAACTCCTTCACTCGCCGCAACTGAGGGAGGTGTAGTAAAGAAACCCAACACCACCAGCACCCCCAAAATCCACTACCACAGATCACATTAGGATGTCCAAGTCCTCAGCGAGGTCCACTGGCGGGGAGAGGGTGGTGGGGCGTGGGAGAGTCTAAGGGTGAGGATGAGGCCGCGTCGCCGGCCGCTTTGGGGGCGCTGTGCTTGGGGGCTCAGGCAGGAGCCCGGAGCCCGGCGGGAGGCACTGGCGGCTGCGGCGGAGGCCTTCGCAGGTCTCACGTCCTTCGCGAATCCGGCTGCCTGGGGCTCAAGGCAACAGACTTGCTTTAAGCAAGGTAGCTACAGCTTTGGGGGCTCTAAGCATCCCCCGGAGCGAGTGCAGGCTTGAGGCATCCAACTCCCCTCTGATTTCTGCACAGTTACAGAGGGAGTGTGTGCTAGAAAGGGCTTTGCTGCCCCGCGCATTATCTTGCCATTTTCCCGTCCGGATGCTGCATAAACGATCACCTGATCGATTGGTAAGATTAGCTTTATTCCTGCTCCCTTTTCCTCTCAGTGGACCCATTCCCTCTCCAAGACCAAGTTCTCTCTTTCCCTCCCTCCCTCGCTCCCTCGTCCCCTTTCTGCTCTCTTCTTTATTTTTCTCTTTGAAACCTACTTTCCCTGGGGAACCGTCTGTTTGACTGAGAGGCTGGTAATTCTGTTTGTACATGATTTATTTTTTGGCCGAGGAATGAGTCCGCCTCCCCGCACGGAGTCTCTCCTTAGAGAAGATTCTCCGCCCTCAGCCCTTGGGATCGCTCGCCGAGCTCGCCTCCGTGTAAAGAGCGCGGAGGGAGTCTCCTGCTCTCTGCTCGGGCTCTGACTCTCCGTCTGTCTGTCCCTCCCCTCCCTCCCTCCCTCCCTGAAGTAGGAGAGAAAGGTAGAGTGGAAATTGATTTTTTGCAGACTGAGTCGCCGAATGATAGAAGGAATAAACATTTGCCCTGGATAAAAATGTTCTTGGTGAGTAATCTTATTTTCTGCGGTTGAAAAGGAAACACATTGCTTCTCACTGCCCCATCCCCCGCTCCATTCATTTATTTGCTCTCTGTATGTAAATCACGAGCTGTGTCAGTGGAAATGTTCTTTTTCTCCTTCCTAAAAGAGTAGTAGTATTTAAGTGTGAATTTGAAACAGGGGGGTTTAAGCAGGCAATGTGAGCATTTTAAGGTCCTTCATTAACCTGCGCTGAAAACCAAAAAACATACCAAGTCCACCCTTGCTTGGTTTCTAATGGTATTTAAGGACCCTCTTTATTTCCTAACTCTCTTTCCTTCTTGAAAATAAAGAAAATAGTTTTAAGTAGTGGCCCAAGGTTTGATGCTTATGCTTTTGGTTTACGTCAGCCATGCTCTTAAATATAATATCCTTTCAATTATAGACATTGGGAATGGTTATTTTTTCACATAAATTGAAACTATAGAAATCTTCCATTAAATGTACCTACTGGTTCCAATTCTTGTATCAGATACAAATCAGCAGTGTCCCAAATTGGCTCTTTGCCTGGCGTTTCCTAAAGCCCTCCGGTTTTCCATGAGTCTACAGCACCCCCAGCCTGTACTGCTCATAGTGGGAAGGCTGGGTAGGTATAGGAGTGGAAAGAAGCCAAAGGGCCCTCAGCTGTGCTTGTTCCACATGTCACTAAGTGTGGAGAATGACAAATCTCACAAACTGTGTGAATTTGGTTTTCCAATGTAAGTTGATCATTTGAAATGTTTTTATTTAATATTTTTTAAATGTACAGAAGACAAGCTCCATAAGAAATCATTACAATTTTGAATTATTAAATATATTACTAGTAAAATACTTATATTAACATTTTTCCTCTATTGTCACTCCTACTTTAACCCCTTGTCCTCCAATTTTTCTAATTAGGGACAGCTAATTGCTGCAAAATTTTATTCCTGATGCAAGGATGACCTGAAATTCATCAAAAGTATATGATTTTAAAATTCTATTGGAAATGTTTGTCATTTTTGATAATCAGTATTAGAGAAATTATCATTATACAACCTCCAAAAGAAAGACAGCTAAATAGCACATTATAATGACAAAGCAAATTATGCATGTGCTCAAAGGTCTACAGTTTTTACTACTATGAAATTTGTCAAGGGAAAAATTTCAGTAAGAACATGTTGACATGTAGGTAAAACTTTTTTCTTTTCTTTCTTTCTTCAGACTTTATTCGAGCCATAATGATGTCCTAGAGAAAAAATTTTTCTTCAGCTGTCTCATTTTATCAAGAGAATGGTGACTTCTCTGTGTCTCTGTGTTTTACAGGGGCTGACAAATGCTAAGAAGATCTGAAATCGACTTGAAGATCCCTATACTGAAGTACATTCATTACAAATATGATTTTAGCCATTGTAATACATAGGCAGCATACTTTTCATTTAAGATCTGAATATGATGCCCAAGCTTACTTACCTCATTTGCTATTCAAAGAAATGCATTTAAGGAGTCAGGAAACTGGACTTCAAGTAGAAAAAATATGACATTAAAATTTTTATTTTATGCTGGGTATGGGGATGCATGCCTGTAATCTCAGCATTTAGGAGGCTGAGGCAGAAAGATTGCCATTAGTTCCAGGCCAACCTGGACTATGTAATGACACCCTGTCTCAAAAAACAACAACAACAACAACAACAAAAAAAACCAATTTATATGTGAAACAAATTTAAGGTTGTTGTTCTACAGTATTTGAAAAAAAGACAATTTGACCCATAATTCCTAACTCTTAATGTAATTTGTAGTATTTAAAAGTTACATTAAACTGGGATTAATGCCTGTAATCCCAGCTGAGGTAGGAGAATTGCTGAGTTCAAGGCAAGCCTGGACTACACAGCAAAACCCTGTCTCAAAAAGCCAAAATAAATAAATAAATGTTACATTTAATAATTTAAGTATTGGAGCATTGTGTTAAATTGTACATTCAGTCAGCAAAGAAAGTCACAGACTTTATATCTTCTAGCTGGATTTTGTTTTTAGAACAATGTATTTCTAACCTATTAACTCACTGAAATATCGAATCCAAAAGTAACATTCACAACATATTAAATTGGGGGGGGGTCTGTTCTCAGTAGTAGAGTTTGTGCCTACCAAGAGAGAATCTCTAGGTTTGATCCCCTGCAGACACACACACACACACACACACACAGACACACACACAGGGGTTATATATTCTACTGCAAAGATTGTGAAGCAATTTTCTTGTGAAGCAAAATGTCAATGTGCTTCAGATTATTTTTAGTCTTTAATTTATAACAAAAATGAGTTTAAGTAAGATGAATAACTTTGGATTGCTTCTGCACACATTGTACATGACACGTTTATATATATAATTTTGATAATTAAGTTATTGAAATTTATTTATTTTATGCTCTTTGCTATGAGTTTATTTTGTTTTTAACATTTTCTTCTTGTAGAGGTCAGAAGTTTCTTAAGTACCTTTTTGTGTAGGCATTTTCACATTTTATTATATAAGATCAATATGCTACTAAATAAACATCGGCAATGTATTCCAATCTGAAGAAAATTATGTTGAACTTGAGAGAACTTTAAGGATCATTTAATTTGATCCCTCTCAAAGGTGAAGAAGTTGAGAATTGGAGAAATTCGATTAGTGTAATCAAGTACCGAGTAGTAACCTAAGGAGATTAAATATAGTTTTCCTAACTTCATAATGTTCAATCTGAATCAGTTAAATTCTAATATTAGTTGCTAACACAACCATAATACTTACATAAGGAATATATAAAAGGAAGAAAGTAGTAAAAAGATTTATAAATTACAGCCATCCTTCTTAGAGTATATTTCTTTCTTTTTTTCTTTTTTGGTACTGGGAATCAAACTCAGGACCTTGTGCTTGCGATACAGGTGGTGGAACCACTGAGCTAAATCCCCGGCCTAGAGTATATTTCTTTGATAATTAATATCCTCCACTATAGAAAGTTATTTTTCTGTTATATTTTATCCCCTGAAGCCATGCACAAGATTGAGGAAGGATCTTAGTTACTTTCTTATAGATGAGACACAATACCCAACACATACACAATACAAAGGATGGAAGGATTATTTTGGCTCGCAGTTTGTAGAGGTTTCAGTCCATAGTTGGCTGACTCAAAAGCAGAGTGGATAGCAGAAGGGCATAGCCTAGGAGAAATAGATCATGCCATGAAGACAGGAAACAGCCCCATCATATATCCTTCCTGGCCACACCCACAATGACCCACCAAATCACATGCACCCATGATCCAGTCACTTCCCCAAAGCCCCACCTATGAGTGCATGAGGCTTTGGTGGGACATCTATATATAGGTCAGAGAGGAACATTTCACAACCTAATACTAACTTCTCAGGGAATATTCTCTGTTCCTTTGTCCATGCATTGTGTTCCCTAGACTATTTTTTCCTGTACAGTGTAAACTGGGTAATTCCATCCTCCTGTAATATGATAGTCCATCATATCACCTTTCTTTTCTACTTCTTAAATATCTTACCAATATACTAAATAGGATTATTCCACTAAGAAAGTAATCATCTCATGATCATACATTTAACTAATAAACAACGGATGCATTTCTGAAACTACACACTCATCATGAAAGATATAAAGAGACTAAGAACATTTTGTGATAAAAGTAATTCTGCAATATGAAGCAGAGTGTTTGTGGTCATTTTAAAAAATCCTTTCAAAGTAGGAGGAAATTCTTCAGCTGTTAAACATTATTCAGTTTCCCGGAGTGGCTGAACCTCAATCAGTTTTCATCATTCCTTCACATATATCAAAGTTTGAATATTATGTGCAAGCTTTTAATTTTTTGTAAACTGAAAACTTAAAGGCAAATGTCAACACTGAATTCATTTAGCAATTATCATTCCTCAATTAAACAGGACTAGAGGAATTAAATGTAAAGATTTGTTTACACAGAAAATGGACAAGAACTAAGAAGGGGGAAACTAAATGGATCACTAGTTTCCAGCAATAAACTACTGGAAATGAGTTAAAAATATAATATTGTAAAACTTTATTTATGTTGAATATACAACTTAGCACACAGCCTTACTATTTAGGAATAAAACTGCCAATGTAGGAACAAAAATGTTAATGTGGGTCTGAGAAAATGCATAATGTTCAATAAACTTAACAACTAGGTGAAAAGTACTAACCTTAGTGTAAAGAAAAGGTACTAAGCACAAAAAGAAAAAGTATAGAAGCTGATGCCAATTAGCAAAATATTAAAAGAAATTTGAGATTTAAAATTGACACTACAGAGAATGATTGACAGGAAGTGGGAGGATTTTATTTCCATGGAGAAATTGATCTGAAGCAATTTGTTTTTCTTTTTCTCCTTAGATTTTGTATAATGTTGTAATCAAGAAAAAGGAGCTGAATATTTACTTAATTAGGATAAATCATTAATTTTTGTGTCTCATGAACTCTGAAAGCCTTTCACCTCTTTAATGAAAGGAGAGAGAAACTAAACTACTTGATTCCTGATTCTCCTGGTTTCTTAAATCTCTCTAATCCATGCATTTCTATTCAGGAGAAATACATACCTTGTAGTAGGATGAAAAATAATCCTTCATATTGATCATGGAATTTAGATCTGAGAAGAAAATATGAATTCATAGACAAAAGTAATGTTAAAAGACTACCTAAAATGAATGCACTTTATATTTATGGAAAGATACCAATTCTAAGTCAATTCAACAAATATTTATTGAGCATTTATACAACAATCATTTGTTGATGGTATTTTATGCAAGAAGCATGATTTTAAATGTTATAAGGATATAAAAATAAGTTATAATATTCATGTCCTGTTTGGAACAGAGGGGACTGTATTGATAAGTATATTTTTTTATTCTGTAGCAAATTTCATTCCCATCATCAATCGTTCTTTTATTAGAAAGAAAACCATTTTATTGATTCCCATCTATGGGCCAAGAACTTCCTAAAATAATGTGCTAAGACAATCAAGGGTAAGGATTGGAATATCTTACAAAAATTAACACAATCAGATGTTAACTTACATCTTCTGTAAATGTGTAAGTTCGCTAACCTATAGGTTGAGTTTTTTAGAAGAGAAATTTGCTTAGAGTTTAAGTGGTACCAGATGAGGGAGAATGAATGTTTTAGTCCATATAAGTTAATGGTGTAATTAACAGCTTTAAAGTTCATTTCTTGTAAAGAAAATTTAATTTTGTGCTCAAGCACAGTTCAGTTAAGTTTGCAGAATTGCTAAGCATAGTTCCTCGTTCAATTGATCAGCCAAAGTTTGGGTTTGAATTATGTGGTCTATGTCACATGTCTCTATTGCACTACAATGGAAACAAAAGATCAAAATAAATTTGAGGCTCAAGTTTTCTAAATGTGTATAGAAAAGGTGTAGAGAAGCCACAATGCATTGCAAATACGTGAGGATTGTATACATTTTGCAGTTACAGTGTTCACAGGGGAAAATCAGGCAAAGAAATCAGTTTCTAAGATTAAGTCTAATCAACAGTTTAGTATAAATTTCATGTTTTGCTTTTTTGGTTTCTGTGTTTGTTGTTTTGGTTTTTGTTTGTTTGATTTTTATAATGTTGGGTGATTTGCTCATAGAAGACAAGCAACCTACCCCTTAATTATATCCCCAGGCCCCATTGTAAATTTCTTATAGAAGTATAGAATATTTTTAGTTAACACTGACATGCAAATCTATTTTAAACAGTTTTGAATTATAATCATATTTTTTCTCCCTCAAAACTTTTCAGCTGCCCTTCAACTTTCAAAACCAAGTATTCCTGTAAGAAAAATCTATAATCATTGTCCACTCTAGTCACTTTTATAAATTCTAGTTGAGTCTTAGAAAGAACTGTAGTTCAATTATTATAACTGTTTATGCTCTTATCTACACTATTATATGTTAATAAAATAAGACATATATTTAAACACTTGAGATTATTAGAAGAAAAATCCATTCTATCTAATTTGTAAGAGGAAATAGTGTTAAACATTTGTAAATCAAATAATTAATTTTCTCAAAACTGAATGTCCATTAATATTGTTTAAAATAGTATGCTTTATTTACACATATATGATTTGGTCTCTTTGGGTAGTTTGCCATTCTTATATTCAAAAATTCCTAAACACACTTGTAAGACACAATGCATTTTAAAATAAATATTTTTAAATAAAGACAATATTAGCAGCCTCAAACATCTCATAGGTAAGTAAAACAATGTATTTCAGGTTTAATTATATTTTGTTTACATACAATGTAGGAAAACACAATATAATCAATTAAAAACAAAAAGATACTGGAAATCTAAAAGAAAAATTTGGGTCACAGACAAAACAATCAAATATTTCCAGTAAAATAAAATTTCTTTTAGCACTTATTTCTAAATTCTTCAGATAAGTCATTAGATTGCCTTGAGAGGCCCATGAAAAAAATTCTTATTTGCTCAAAAAAAAATACAGTATTTATTGTTGAGTTTCACTCATCAATAGATGTTTTAAAAGCACAATTTTCTAAAGTAAGTGTTAAGAAAAATGTATAACCTTCCAAAATTCAAAATGTATCTATTTATAAATTAATACATGTGTAATAAAAGAGAATGTGAACCATTAAGATATACATAATGCTGCGTGTACCATATATGAATATTAACAAGTTACAATACATTTGAATGATTTCATCATTGATATGATATTTATATAAACAAATTCCCCCTCAGTATTCTCACAAAAGTCCTGTTTATTATATACATTGTTCATTCACTTATAGCAGTGAATAGATATTGTTGCATTAAAATTTAGAAAATACATTTATTACCACAATGCTTTGCTTAATACAAGTCATATTTATTCATTCACATTCATAAAAATGTCTTCAAACATTGTTATGGTACTGTTAAATATCATTTACAGTGTAGCTAATTATCTTGGCACTTCTCCATTATTAAACAATGAGTGGAGCATACCATAATCTTCTCATATCTTCTAAAGCTGTACAGATTAATATTGGTGAAAAGCATATAGTATATTCATGTGTTAGCTTGGGATACCATAATAATATTCCATAGGTTGGGTATCTTAAACAATAGAAATTTATTCTAGTAATCCTCAAGGCTAGGAAATCCAAAATCCAATTGACAGTATGGTTATTTTCCAGTGAGATTTCTCTTTCAGGATTGCATGAAGACAACAACTTTCTTCCTGTGTCCCCATATGGTGGAAAATGATTTTTTTTCCTTTTATATGCAGGCACAGTTCTATTGTATCAAGTTATTCCTTATGATCATATTTAACCTGGGTCAGCTTTTTATAGACTTTATGTCCAGTACATTCATGTAAATGGCTGGTGATTTAACATCCTAATTTCAGGGGAGGAGGCAGCCATTTCTCCATATAGCGCATAGATTCTACCAAATAACTGAAAATGTACTTGCATACTAATTCGTCTTTAAAGTTATGATCCCTTTAAACAACAGTCTCTACTAGAAGCAGTTTACCATTCTATCATATTAGAGATAAGAATGCTCATATGTAGAATATTTCCCAAAGAGAATGCTCATGAAATAAGCTGTGAATTATACAACATTTTTTATTATACTGCAACTTGCAGGAAATCATAAAAGGGAAGACTTAGACAATATTAAATCAATTAACAAGCACTGCAAAGATGTGCAGTGGCAAAAATTAGAAAGTGTATCAATTGACCCTTTCTGACACATTTTCTGCCATGCAGGAATAATTAAACAAATTACATTGAAATAGAATTATTTTCATTTTTTGTCACTCCATATTCTCTTCTAAAAGTTTTTCAAAACACTCACATAATTAGCGATGTCCAGAAAGCTCATTTGTCATAATATTGGTTTCTCCCTCTCCGAATCACATTCCTATGCATAAGGAATGCTCTACTGAATAAGACTGCTTCTGACTCAGGGAAGCTACTGAGAAGAACTTTACCTGTGCTAAGATGTGACTTAGTAAAATGGGTAATTAGATACACACACTTAGCAATTTAAATCTGTGATTAGGAGCACAAATCATCACACACAGTAAGGGATCTGCTTGTGCATTACCAGCAGAGGCAGCAGCAACATTGGGTTGGCATGTCCAGTATCAGTAGCTGCACCTGCAACTATACCTGCTAGCCTGTGGCAGAGGGGTCAAAGGTGGTGCTGGGGGCGCAGAATATCAACGCACTCATCATCGGTGCCCTCTAGTGTGATTTTTCATTTGATTTAGACATTTGATTTTTTTATTCTTGCCTGTATTCTGATCCTAGTTATATGACCAAATTAGAGGATTCTTGAGCTAATAAAAATCCTTCCAATAAACTCACTCTTGTGCTTCAGTGATCGACAATCGTGTCTATTGCCTGCTTTTGGAAGAACCAAATAACTGAAAAATGTATACTACCCTGACTTCTCTTTTTAGTTTTTGATTGATGCAATATTTATGCTGTGTCTCCTATTAGAAAAATGTCACAAAGCACTTCAAATCAATAAACTTAAAAATGAACTCTTCATTTTGGACCAAGCCTTAATATTTTGCCAGTGTTTCCAATGTACGTGAATGGTACCACCATAATCCATTCAACTGTGTAAATTAGTCTTAACTCAATTTCTTACTCTTTCCCCATATTTGGTCATCAGCAAGTCATCTGACTACTTTTTTCTGATAAGAGCTGCTTCAGGTTTATAAGCCCTCTATTGTCCAGAACATAAATGGGCATCTAGAAGGACATCACATGGTACTACTGTGGCTTGTGTCTAGATGTACTCCAAAAGCCTCATGCAGTCTTTTTTGAAGGTAGCTAAATCTGGAATGTATGATGCTGGGATTAAGGGCATGTTATTACTAAACCACTACACATGAGTAATTGGTTTGACACCAGCCTAATTCCAGTAGTCTGAATAAGACAAAAGGAGCAGAAAGACACTGTTAAGGCCCCTTGTTTCTTTTTGATGTCTTCCTCTGCCAATAACTGTTGCCCTTATTACCTTTGCTACCTTGTGCATGCTACATTGTTTCTCCTCTACGGTGCCTGTTTGCCATCCCTGACTTGGAGACAGCCTATTATTGACTGAAACTTCTGCAAACTGTGAGCAAATAAACCCTTTCCCCTTTAACTTTGGGTGTCAGGTATTTTTGTCTCAGCAAGGAGAGAGAGGTAACTAAGTAATGCAGGTACTTAGGAAAAAGGATGCTGTTAGATCTACAAAGCTGTGGAAATGGTAAAGTGTGACAAGGTCAAGATACAAGGCCATTGAACCTTGGCTCTGGTTGTATCCTATTAATCCACTGTTTATGAATGAGAAAGCACAAACCTTTCATGAGCAGTGTGAGAGATCCAAGACCAATCCTTGCTTCTTGATCAGAATTGATCGACTAAAGGTTAAGCTTTGATACCTTTCTCTAAGGATCCCTAAACCCTTTCTTGGAAGTCAGCTTGTAGGAGATAATTTTTAGATAAATTAATACTAATCTTTCACTTATACAATTGAAATAGTAAAGCTTAACAAAAATATTGTCAAATTTTCTATTTTAATATTATTTATTGATGTTAATGGAGCTGATGTAGTAATATGTTCTTTCTACAATTCTTTTTTCCCATGTTGAGATATATCCATTGGATTCCATTGTTTAATTTTTTAGGGGTTTTTTCCCCCCCTGGTGAGTTACTGTTGTAGTACATATCCACACACAGATTTTAAATGTAATGAGGAGGAAAAGAGAAAGAGCAGTGGTAACTACTTTTTTTTCAGTAAGTAGGATGGAGTTAGGTGAGGAAAGGAAGAGCGGTGAGTCAATTATATTGAATTTTTTTATTCATTTAGTTTATTGGTACATATTAGGTATACAATATGACATTCATCATTGGGAACTTGTACCTTTACATGATATATCTTGGTTCTTAATTTTTTCCCATTTCCTTGCTCTTCCTTTAACCCCTCCACCCCTCCCTATTTATAAAAACTTTTTTCTGTTTTAATCTTTTCTCATATTTATTCCTTGCCCATCTTTCCTTTCCCCTTCGCCTGCCACTTCCCCTTCTCCTTTGCACCTTTTCTTCCTATTTCACATTATCTGTTATACATTGTGATCCTTATTTACACTTTCAGTTTCTCATACCAGAGAAACTATTCAGTATTTACACATGTGTGTCCTATTTAGTTCACTTAGGAGTATGGCCTCAATATGCATCCATTTAGCTATAAATGTCTCTAGCTTCTCATTCTCTCTTGAAATCAGTATGTAGATACCTTAAAAAACTAAGATTAGAGGTCCCATTTGACCCAGCTATTCTCCTGCTGGGTATATTACCCAAAGAATTAAAAGCATCATACCACAGCGATATATGTGCACCCATATATATGTGTTTGTAGCAGCACAGTTTGTAATAACTAAAACTGCGAAACAGCCCAAGTGCCCATCAACTGGAGGCTGGCTAAAGAAGATGTGGGGGATTTTTAATAAAATCATATTGAATTTTTAATCTCAAAAGTTTAAATACCCTGATACTAGGAAGGAATATTGCAAGGTGGCACTTCTTCCAACTCTCTCTAGCTGTGGAACTTTGGGTAAGTTTCTTGGATTTTTTTATGCTCTATATCATAACATGCAAAATGAGGCAGTATCACCCATATGAGGGCTGTTATGAGGAATAAGGAAGTTGCATATTTAATGGTTTGACCATAAATACTTATGCGCACTAGGTGAGTCACTTGGTACTTAACAATGATAGATGTTGAATAACATATTTGGAAAATTGAATATTTCTGTCATATGATCAATCACTCCTAATTTTTGTCCATCAGAATAAATTCAAATTTTCATTTATCGAGTTTGTATGTCATTGCATAGAAAGTTGTTACCAGACTTTTTGGTCTGGCTATCTGTACAGAACTTTTTTCTTTTTTTAAAAGAAAAATCATTTTCACAGTGCTGAGGACTGAACTCAGGGCTTCTCATATGCTACTCAAGAACTCTAGTACTAGGCCATAACCCCAAGCCTTCTTTATTTTGTTTCTGTGTTCAGTAAGTTGTTGTCTGAATGTCTATGATTTTATACCTTCATAGTCTATGACCTTCTAATGACAAAAAAAAAAAAAAAAAACCTCAAACTTAAATTATTGCCATGATAAAGTATCAGGTTTCATTATGATTTGATATAATTGAAAAACTATCAATTTTGCCAAGCATGCAATTTTCCACATATTAGTTGGATTCTGCCTATAAAATTTCCAAATATGTTACATAATACAAAGCAAGACTAAAGACTGAAAATATATCTTTGCTCATTGTGCAGTAATTTAAAAGTCCGTTTAATCAATGTTTATTATATGAGGAAACAGCTTTTCACACTTGTACACCCCAACCCTCTTATATTGTCTTACACATGGCAGAGTATAGAATTGTTAAATTGATGCTTCTTACTCTGATTTATTTTTCTCTTTTTTTTTAATATTATATGATTTTTAAATTTTATCAATTTTATCTTGTTTGTTTTATGGAGTAGAATATCAAAGGTGTCTTCCCATGCTTCAAAATATTCTGTGTGATAGCTAATTTCCTATGGAAACAGCATTTCAGTATGTGCACATTTATTAATTATTTTAAGTGTTATTTGTGATTATTAAAATGTACTCACTTAAGCATGTATTTTTAAAAGTTTCAGCAAAAAGGTATACCGCCAAAATCAATATATAGAACATTTCCTTGCCACATAAAATTCTTTTTTGTTTCTTTTGTATAAACAGCTCCTCTCTATCTCATCTTGGCCTCAGGAAATGACTCATCACCTTTGGGTCTTTATAGGTCAGATCCATCTTTTCTAACTTTTCATATAGATAGAATTCTGCATTCTAGCTTTTCTTGCTCAATAGAAGAAGAAAATGGTTTTGAGATTTATTTATGTTGTGGATATCAGTGATTCATTGCTTTTCATTGCATAAATATAAAACAGTTTGTGTATTCATCTATTGATAATTAAGTTGTTCCCTGTTTCTTGCATTTATGAATAAAGATGCTATAAATAATAAGGTATATATCTCAGGATTAGCAAATATTTGCATTTCTTTTTTTTGTAAATTTCTGAAAGTTACATTATAAAGCCCTATGATACATGGATAATCTAGTTTTGATGAAGTTTAATTTACCTTTTTTCCTTTTATAATGCATGTGTTTTATATCTTAAAAATTTTTGTATAATCAAGCTAACAAAATTTTCTCCCATGTTTTGTCTAAAAGGTTTAAAAATTGAGCTCTTTTATTTTAGCTTATGATGCATTCATTTAAAATTTTAAAATATATTTTTATTTTGAATTTATGCATAATAATTGTAGACATTGATGGAGTAAAATAAGACATTTCAATATATTTATACAATGTGTAATGCTTAATACAGGCTAACATATCTCTTACGTCGAGCACATATTTCTTTGCTTTTGGAACATTCAATATCCATTCTACTAGCTATTTTGAAATATTCAATTAATTACTGTCAATTATGGTTATTATAGTGTTCAATAGAATATGAGTTTTCCTATCTATTTGCACCACTATATCTATTGACCATCCTCTCTTCATTCCTCTCTCTCCCTGCTCAATTCACTTCCTAGGGTATAGCAACCAATATTCTATTCTGTGCTTCTTTGAGATCAACAATTTTCAATTCTATACATAAGTCAGATCATGTGATTTATTTTTTCTATGCCTGACATATTTCATGTATGTGATATTCTCAAGTTCCATCCAACAAAGTTTCTGCAAATGATACAACAACATTTATATAGCATAATTTCATATGCATTCATCACATTTTCTTTTCCCACACCTGTCAGTGGCACTTAGATTGATTTCATATTTCGGCTATTATGAAGAGTACTGCAATAAACATTCTTTTCAAAAATTTTTAAAGAATGGCTGTTCCAACAGTGTTCTCCAACTATAAATGCCTTGTGTCTGTTACAGGAGCTGAAGAAAGCCTCCAGCTTACTGTTTCCCTGTTGAACAACATCAACACCACTTTTGACTTAGGGTTGAGCTTGCAAAATGGACTGTGTCTGTCATGTGCTTAGACCCCTTCTTTACTGGGCCACAGTAGGTATCTGTGCTCTGCTCTTTGTATCTATGCTACACTCCCATTGGAGTCTGAGGCTCCACTGCAGATACTCCAGTTAAGTAGCTGTTCTGCATGTTTTTGCTGTTGTTTTAGCCCTTTGTTTTAGAGTGAAATGTGCCTGACATGCCCAGACAACCATCTTACTTTTCTTTCTGTTTCTTTCCTTTAATTTTTGTCTATAATGTATGGTAAGAACTGAGGTTCAGTTTTTTACATATGTATATCTAATTGTTCCTGTACCATTTCTTGAAATGATTACTCTTTCTTGATTTTGGGATAGTGATACTTTTATGGAAAATCAGATAGTCATATATGTGTAGTCCTATTTCTCGCCTCCACTTTATTCTATTTATCTCCATTCATTCTCTTTTATTTATCTGTATTTCTCTATACAAATATAAA
This sequence comes from Heterocephalus glaber, assembly GCF_053883595.1. NCBI lineage: Eukaryota > Metazoa > Chordata > Mammalia > Rodentia > Bathyergidae > Heterocephalus > Heterocephalus glaber. Next base: position 27,878,379 of record NW_028258372.1, read on the forward strand.
ATAAGGAGGATCTATTGCAACTTTATTTCAATATGTTTTTAAATATGAACTTCAAGATTTGGATGATACATTACATTGGATTTAAATTTTTTAATTAATTTATTTTATTTATTTGGTACCAGGGATCAAATTCAGCACCTTTGCTTGCATGGCAAGCATTTGAAATTTTTAATTTCCAGGGACACCTCACTTATATATACAATTAAAAGTGATTTTTGTAATTTGAATTTGTATTCTATGATCTTAGTAGACATACTATTATTAGTTCTCATATTGTTTTGTAAAATTATCAGGATTTTTTAGCTATACAACACATCAACTCTGAATGTAGTATTTTACTTCTTAGTTTCCTGTTTGTATAATTTTTATTTTTCTTCTCTTACTAAACTAGTTAGGATCCCCATTATTATGCTGAGTAGAAGTGATAAGAGCAGACATTCTTGTCTTGTTGTCAATCTTAGAGGAAAATATTGTTAGATGTTATCTCTAGACTGTTCATATTGACATATATCAAATTGTTGAAGCTTTATTGCTAGAGTAGTAGGAAATTACATCCTAATAGAATGCTGAAGTGGTTTATGTGATGTTTGACATATTCATGTGGCTTTCTTTAGATGATTATTTGCATTGATTGATTTTCAAATATTAAACTATCCCCCGAAAAAGTATTGATAGGTGGTATATCATAATTTTCATCATTGCTGAGTTCAGTTTGATAAAACTCCTTTTATAATGTTGCATCTAGATGCACAGTAGAGTCAGTCTGTAGATATTCATCAGGTAATGACATCTGGAGATTAACTATTCTGTACTTTTTACTTTCCTAATAGTATTCTGAACACAATATGGGTTTATCATAGTTGTTCCATATCATGGTATTCTCTTTATTTAAATAGCCTTACTCATATTCAATTGCCTAATTTTCACATCTTTTAAGACTTCTCTAGGTCTTCTATAGGTCCTTCTATAGGTCCCAGAGTGGGTCACCCAGTGAACTATATTTCTTTTTCTGTCTGATCTCTCTATTGTTGTTCAATTGACTATTTATGTCCCATTTTCATTCACTAGAATCTGAAATCCGGAAAGCATGAAAGGAGCTAATTAAGGTTATATAAGCAATATGGCAAGAAAACTGTGCTAGGTGTGATAAAATTCATAAATAAATTGATGAGTTGAACTTACTATTCTGTGAGGACTTGGAGGAATCTTTAATTCAATGTAGTCTAAGAATACTTTTTTGTTTTGGGGCTGGGGATGGAACGCAGGTCTTTAAACATGCTAACATGCTTTTTATCATGAGCTGTAATGCCAAACACAGAAATTTTTAACAACAGTTTCAATAATGAACAATATTAAAACTTACTTTATAGGTCGATATAGAATTTATTTTAATCCTATTTTAGTATGTTAAAAAGAGATCCCTGTGCTGGGGCTGGGATCTGAAGTTTAGCTTCCTAAGGCACATGGATGGTCAGAGAGGGGGATCTAATCAAAAGCGCAGCCAACATAAGAAGGTAAAGAGGATGCTCCTGTTGGAGCCATAGCCCTCACTGAAGAAGAGTAGAAGGCACAGATGTGGATCTGACTTCTTGGCGAAATTCTCAGATTCTTGCAAAATAATACACCCCAGCTGAAGTTCCATGATTACAGACTACATGGCAGCAATGAAGTAGGGAAGCTCCAAGATCTGCAATTGAATGGTCAGGTGTTCTGAAACAAGGGGCATCAAAGAAAGGTAGAAACAGGAAGGCAGACAGAAGAAGAAACTCAACAGATCCAAATCTAGTATCAGGGTGACTTGGAAAGGGAAGCTGGATTGCATTGAGATGCAGCACTCCTCACACCCCAGGTCTGGTGTAAATGGCATCATGAGGGAGAATTCAAATTTCTGAGGGAGGAAGCCAGCACTGAAGAAGTGGTGAGACCACTGGAAAAGGCTCCTACCCTTTCTGCCCTCCTCACCAGGAAGAAGAAGACAGACAGGGAGATATTTGGAGTCCAGGGCATCAGAGAAAGTGAAAGTTGATGAGAGATGTTTGACAGGGTACTGGCAGGAACTTGTGGAAGCTGCAGGTACATAAGTGGCTCTGATTAGGGACCCAAATTGAAGTGCTGAGAAGACTGCAGCAACATGAGCAGGTCGTCTATGAATGGCTAGACATTGGAGAGAAATGAGGCCAAACTAGCCCCATTCTTCCCCTAAACACTGGGAGTGTTCATACTTAAGGGACTTCCTGTTCACTGCTTGTGGCCTACCGTCAGACTCAGAATGGGAGACCCAGTATGCCCTGCCAGGGATTGCTGAATGCAGTATCGAGGCCCACAGGGAGCCAGAGAGTGGCAACCTAGCCAGAGGGCATTCAGTGGCACACTTGGCAGGTAGCTTGGGGAGGTAGAAATCAGAGAAAACTTTTCCCTTGCAGGGAAAGGAAGAGGAATCAAGATGATCCTGGTGGAAACCAGTAAAAGTTGAGTACTAGGCCAATCACATTGCAGCCTTCTCTCCTTAAATGATCCAAAGGGTTACATATTAAGACAAAGGCAAAGACCCAAAGGTAGCAATGCCCAGCACTTGCAGCTGAGAGGTCAGCTTGGAGAGCCAAACAAATCTACAAACCTCTTCACTTGATGTCAGACAGATGGGAAGGTCATGGCGGGGACCAGCATGGAGACCTGAAATAACTGAGGTGCTATGAACTGGGAAGGGTGAGAAGAGATAACTTGTGGACACAAGGATGGTTACAGAAGGGCAGGGGAGCAGGAAAGAGCCAGGGCTGGAGGTCCACTCAGGCCTTCTCTATAGGGCAGCGCTTCCCTACACTGTATTTACAATTGTGTGCTTTTTGTTTTTGTTATTGTTTCTTATTCTTTTTTGCATTCTTTTTTATTCTTTCTTCTCTTGTTTATCCCTTTATCTTCCCTCTCTTCCCTTCTTTCTTACCTCTAGTGTATATGTAAAAGTGTCTCACCATCTCAAGCTAGGGCTCCACACATCCACAAATCATATCCCATCTCTTCAACTTCCCGTAAAAACCCCACCTCTTGCTGTGCCCAGTGTCATGGCTCTCTCAGCAAAATATCCTGTATCTTCAGTATATCAAAAGACAGTAAGAATTAATCAGTGCTTTAATCTAAATAGTACCTTTCATGGGCAAGAGAGGGTGACCATCAAAACTGTGTACTGAGTAACCAAACACAAGCTAACTATCAACACAAATATGGGTTCCCACATTTTCACAGCTTCCCTCAATTTCCAGTTACATTTCCCTTCTTCTGTCTCTCCTCTCACTATCCCATAACTATCCTCTCAAACTTCCTCAACAATAGCCTTCCCCTCCAGCTATAAAAATAATTGAAATACCATCAAATATCCCATTTTTATCTATTAAAAATCTCTCCTTCTCTCCTTACTGATTTAACCCTTCTTTATTTTTCTTTCTTCTTTCATTTTTCCTCTATATCTCAGTCTGTTGATAGCCATACAATATAGTCTGTAAGGGGCATTGATAAAAGGGTGACATTTTTAAAACAAGTTTTAGTGTGCATGATTGATGTATGGTTGGATCTGATGTTGGATCAGCTGGGATTCTCCCCATACTACTTATCAACTGGGTCCAATCTTATTAAACTCAGAAAGTTGAAGAATAAATGAATACCAAAAAGCAACTAAAGCCAAAATCACAGCACTGGGAAGTAAATACTAACTAAAGTAATCTTCATATTAGCAACAGATTTTCTTCATTCTAATTGATCCTCAACCCTTGTAAAACAACAATAACAACAATAAAAACTATAGAAATATGAATAAAAAGCAGCAAAATGCCTCCAAAATTTTCTAACTCACCCAAAGTGATAGTTCCCCACTGGCTATCAATGGGTTGTAAAATGGAAACCACAAGTTAAAGTGATAAATGAAAAAGCAAACAAGGAAAGAACAGTTCAATAAGGTGTTTAGCAAGTTTAAATAAATATGAAAGAATCAAGATAATTCCTTACATATTATCAGATCATACTGTAATGAAAATAGAAATCATTGAAATTATGTAAACACATGGAAATTAAACAATACATTTTGAATAACCAATGGGTCATAGAATAAATGAAAGAAGAATTCAAACACTTCCTAGAATTAAATCATAAAGTCATTATAACATACCAGAACTGATGGGATACAATGAAAGCACTTTTAAGAGGGAAGTTTATCTCTATGAATACTTACCATAAAAACAATCTGATCCCAACTAAATAGCCAAATGATGTACCCTAAGGCTCTAGAATAATAATTCAAATTCTAAACTAATACAACATAGGAAATGATAAAGATCAAAGCACAAATTAATGAAATTGAGACTAAAATATATACAAGGAGTTAACAAATCAAAGAGCTGTTCTTTGAAAGATAAAGCAAAATAAACAAACACTTAGGCAAGCTTTTGAAAAGAAGGATAAGACTCATATCAATGAAATCAGAAATGAAAAAGACAAAATGAAAACACCCTTAAAAGCACGATGATTATACATAATTACTTTAAAACATGTTTTCCAATAAATTAGAGAATCTAGAGAAATGGATAGATTTCCAGATGCATATGAATTTCCAAAACTGCACCAAGGAGGTATAAAAACACTGAACAATACAATAACAGGTGATGAAACTGAGTCAATAATAAAAACCTATCAGTGAAGAAAAGGCCAGGATCTGATGGATTCACTGGTTAGTTCCACAAGAACTTCAGGCAAGATATAACAAAAATACTCCACAGAGTCTTCAATAAAATTCAAAGAGGAGGGAATACTCCAAAAATCATTCCTGGAAGCTAGCATTACCCTCATATCAAAACCAAACAAGAATTTAACAACAACCAAAAAAGAAAAAAAGGATGAAAAAAAGAGAAAAAGAAAGAAATGAATTCTTTTGAAAACATATTAGCAAAAATCCTCAACAAGATACTAACAAACAGAATGGAACAAATCATTTAAAAGATCATACCTCATGATTGAGTTATCTTCATTCCCAAGATGTAAGGATGGTTCAACATGCATAAATCAATAAATGTAAGACAATACATAAACAGAAGTAAGGGAAAATTATATAAACATCTCAACAGACACAGGAAAAGTCTTCTACAAAACCCAATGTTCACTTATGATAAAAGAGAAAAAAAACTGAGGAAAACAGGTGTAGAAGAAACTTGTCTTGACCTGATAAAAGACATTTATGGCAAACCCATGGCCAACATCATATCAAACTGGGGAAAACTTAAAGCTTCCCCCTAAAATAAGGAATGCGATGAGGTTGTTCATTCTCAGCACTCCTGTTCAACATAGTACATGAAAAATTATCTAGATCTATCAGGCAAGAGAAAGAAATAAAAGGGATACTTAGAGGAAAGAAAGAAGCCACATTATCTTCATTCACAGACAGTGTGGTCCTGAACAAAGAAGACCCAAAAAGTTCCAGCAAAGACACCTAGAACAAAGTAGCGAGATAGAAAATTAAATTTATACCAACAATGAATACATTGAGAAAGGTATCAAGCAAACAATACTATTCACAATGGCTTAAAAAATTAAGTACCTAGGTATTAACCAAGGAAGTGAAAGTCCTCTACAATTTACACTGTAGAATTCTGATAAAGGAAATTGAAAAGGACACAAGAAAATGGAAAGATACCTCTGTCCTGGATAGGCAGAACCAATATTGTCAAAGTGGCCATATTGCCAAAACTGATATATAGATTTAGTGAAATCTCAATCAAAATAACAAAAGCATTATTCACAGATCTTGAAAAGAATTCTAAAATTTAAATGTAACCAAAAGATACCCAGAAGAGCAAAAGCCATCCTGGGCAACAAGAGCAAAGTAGGAAGAATTACAGTCCCAGATCTCAACCTATACTACAAAACTTGCAATGGTAAAAACAGCATGGTAGTGGCACAAAAACAGACATGTGAATCAATGGAGCAGAATAGATGATGCAGAAACAGCCCAAAACACACTCAAAGATCAACCTTTGACAAATGACCAAAAACATATGGTAAAGAAACTATAGACTCTGAAACAAATGGTGCTAAGAAAACTGCTTATCCGCATGCAGAAGATAGAATCTATCATCAGCCTTATCTTTCTGCTTGAACATTGTTCCTTCTGCTGCCTTGAACCTAGAGGATTCTTACTCCCTTCTTGGAGACTACAGAGATTTGAAAGTATCAAATAATTTTCTGTTACAACAAACTATTGGGTCTCCTCTATGGACATTTTCTATAATCTTGTTTCATATCATGTAATTTTTAATGATAGCCTCGTGAATTATTATTGTTTTTGTTCTTCCTTTTTGTCCACCTTTAGAAGTATTATTAATTCAATATTTAAAATTTGTTTATAATTTCAGTATTTCAGAACTAAACTGAAGATTTATTTTTACATCTCAAATTAATGCTAACTGAAGATATTAACCTTTATTTCTTTTGCAATCATGAAATTTTTCCTATTACTAACATTAATATTCCTCATCATTTATCTTCTTAAAACTGCGGTAAGCTCAACTCCAAAATACTTTGAAAATAGTTTTCCTTTCTTCTCCACACTGCCTCTCAAGAATTTTTTTTTTCTACATGTTTCATAAAATACATTCTGGTCCTTGTGCATATAACAAAATGTGACCTACTGATTGCCAACCCCAGAGTTTTCTGACTGTCTTGATTCTGCTCAATTTAACAGTGGCCTTGCCTGCAATCAATCACAATGTTCTCGTCACTTGGCTTCACAGGATAGGAATACTTTCTCATCTTGCATCTTATCTTTCCAATCATCCTTCTTGACTATGTAGCAAAGACACTTCCTAAAGCTCCTAATATGCCACTTAGAGTATACAATTAAAGTCCAGGGTTAGTTGATGCACCATGGGATCTCTTCCGACTGCTGTGTCTCCGGGATTTATAGTCATAATAGATGCACACAGAGCCTTATATAGAAACAGAATGTATCATTGAATCATAATGTGCTTCTTTATAAGTGCCCCATATTCAGAATTTTGGAGTTTTGTTCCTGAAACAGACAGAAGTTTCTAGTGCAGGATACTTCTTATATTTTAGAAATACAGAAAAAAGACTAAATTTTCCCTTAATTGACAAAATTTAGGAATAAAAAGTCAGATATTAATAGTAACTAAGGCAATATAATCACTATATTTATCCTCTATAAGATAAGGCAATGCATTGATCTAAGAAAAGTATCTGAGAAAAGGAAATGGAACCAAAAAACCAAAAAAAGTCAATTATAAAATATTCTATATGTTTTCTTTTAAGAAAATATACTACACACACTAAACAATTTGCAAATTAGCCTTTCAAGTGAAATGCATCATCTCAACTAAAAACAATAGTGCAGTTTCTTCATCTAGTTTCTCAGTTTCCTAAGCAATTTTTATCTGTTTAAATGATTCAAATGTTAAAATACATATTATTTTGTAACCAATAAGTTTCATAATTAAAGATCCTGAGATACTTGATTTTACCAGGGTTGCAAATTCTTTGCATAAGGCAATTGGATGGTATTAAAATATCTCATATTTGTCACTTACCTGTCTTAAGGTATACAGTTTACTGACCTATGTAGTACAACTTATTTTTTAATTTAAGCTTGAAGAAATTACTGTCGGATTTATTTTGAAAACACAGCATTTATGAAGTGGAAAGGACTCAATATAGGCATCAGAAGAATCAGGTTTGAACAATTGTTCTTCCAATTCTCCATTGCATAACCAACTATTGAACTCCATGGATTCAGTGTTGAGAGATACCCAATTACTATAAAACTGAGATGCATGATAAAGCTTTTGAGGGACTATGCATGACATATTATTAAAGTATCCTCATTGAACAAAACATCTAAGGAGTTTTCTTACTCCACACTAACCAGTCCTGGGTTGAATATAATACTGAGGTCATGATGGAGGCAGAAGTTAGACCTCCATACTAAGAGTCAAAGTCTTAGTAGCTGGAAGCAGAGGGAGGAACTAGCTAGTGAAGATGACCAAATTCTTGGAAACTGGGGCCTTTGAAACAGGGAGAAGAGACCTAAGCAGTAGAGAAATGTTGCAGAAAAGTGTCAGAGTAAAGGCACCATTCAGAATCTAAAGGAACAAATCTTTCCTGAGACAGAGAACAACTGCAGGTTCTGTGAAAAACACGATGTGAGCAATACTAATATGGAAAGCTTGAGCCTTAAACTCCCACTTGAGACTTGCAATGGCTCCTGCTTGTGAGAACATTCTGGCTACAAGGAGCTAAGGAAAATTCTCTCCACACCAAAGAATCACACATGCTTCCAATGATTATTAAAATATAAATAATAATGACTGCCCATGTGTAATATACACAAAAAAATTTAGAGTAACACATTCTGTTAAAAAAGAAGACCAAAGAAAGAAAGAAAAAAAGGGAAAAAAGAAAGCTCTTTTCAAAGTCTCTTGCCAAGAACTTTGAAAAATATCATATCAGTAAAAATTCCTGGGTCTCACCTACATTCAGGAAAATGGCCATATCTTCCCAAAGTAATACTGTAAGTAGTGCAGACTTTCCTCAGCAAGGACATCCTAGGTAATTCTGACCAATACTCTTGGTGAGAACACTTAGGAAAGATGTATAAATAGTAATAATCATTTGCTCAAGGATATTTTGGATCTAGGGAGGCAGTAAAAATCATGGGGATAGTGTACACATTAAGGACTAAAAGGTATAATAAATAATGTGAAATAGGAAGAAAGGAGAAGGGGAAGAGGGAGGGGTAGGAGGAAAGAAGGGAATGGAATATGAGAAAAGGAAAAAATGGAAACAAAGTCTTTGTAAATAGGGAGGGATGGAGGGATGAGGGGAGGGCAGGGGAAGGGGAAAAATAAGAACCAAGAGACATTATGTAAAGGTGTAAATTTCCAATGATAAATGTCATTATATTGTATAACTAAAATGCACCAATAAAATTAATTTTTTTAAAAAGACAAAACCCAAATAGAGGTGAGGTTGATATTTGAAACCTATTTCCTATAAGATCTCCCAATTCCAGAGTAGGAGACTGAGAGGCTGAGAATATCAGCCTCAGATGTTCTGTACTATCAGAGATATTACATCTTTAAGTCTTTGAGAGATAAAGTGGAATCCAGAATATTCTGTAAAAGGAAAAAGGAGACAGAGAATGGGGATGGGAAGAAGAAAATGAAAAGAGATAGAAACAGATGTACCGAGACAGATAAGCACACACACATGCATACACACATGTGTGCGTGCACGCACACAGAGAGAAAAATTGATAAACCCACTGAACCAGAAATAGCTAGTCAATCACAATATTGTCAACTTTCAAATATGTACTTACTTGAAAATATCCTCCAAACAAAAAAGCAAATAAATGTCTTCTGTAGTAGCAGGAAAAATGTCAATAGATTGACACTTGAAAATGCAGACAGAAATTAAGAAGAATGAGAAAATATACATATACACATTAATCTAAATATTTGTCTTGTATATTAAATAAAAATGTTTATTTGGAGTGCATGTGTTAAATAAAATAAGAATATGTAAACTGATATAGGAAAAATAGCTAACATATTTAAATTATTTGCATAGGCCAGGGAGAAAAAAAAAGCCAATTAGATATATCTTTTGGTGACTCTTTTCTAATGAAACTCCATATGAATGGAGAAATGAGTTATAGAATAAGTATAAATATACTTATTTTTATATAGTTTCATGTGCTTTTTGTTTATTGCCCTTCCTAATCACTTTTTAATGCTCTATAAATTAAACAAGACAATTCTCATAGATAGTGTTTGAAAACCAATAGCTTTATTTAATCAGAATAACAGGAATTTTAATTATACAGTGATGTTGAAAGAGCCCAAACCATTCCAAAATGCTTCATGATTGCAGTCCATGACAAAGTTCAGAACTGAAATAACGAGGATCCACTATAGGGATAAATTACTTTCAGTTTAGATTAGTCCTTTTGCTTTGAATTTTGATGATTGAATTTTAATATTTAGAATATTCATTGGTAGTCTTTGAAAAAAATCCAACTTAAAATTAAATTACAGGGACCAGAGATTTAGCTCAGTGGTGCCACTGCCTGGCTTGCAAGCGCAAGGTCCCAAGTTCGATCCCCAGTACCAAAAAAAAAGAAAATTCAATTATAACAAAATATCCCCAAGTAGTGTTGCACAGAGCCAAACTTTTATTCAACAATCACACGCTCCATTTCTATAACCTATATTTTTGTCAATTGCATAAGGATGTGTGAGAAACACTAATGATATAGAACGAACAGATCATAATATTCAAGGGGTAGTTGAAGGAAGAAAATCTCAGGAAACTACAAGAAACTGAAACAGAAGAGCAGCGTCTCAGAAACTAAGGAAAGAGATAAAAGGAAGGAAGTTGTCAGCAATGTCTACAGTCATGTAAATATCAGGGATTAAAAGGTATACATTCATTTTATCCACCTCTGTCCAGACAAAGCAGGAGTGACCTTCTCTGGAGTGATTTAATTAGATAGAAAAATACAAGGCAAACTGCTGTTTGTTTAAAAGTTAATATATAAATCAAATGCATGTAAACCCTGTTGAAATCTGAATGAGAGTTACTTGCTAATTAGTAGCACTATGTCAATATGAATTTTCTGCTGTGCTATAGTTAGGTAAAATACTTTGGTTTTTCTTTGTGTGTGGGTGTGTGGTACTAAGGATTGAACTGAGGTCCTTCATGCTGAGCTGTATACCCTCATCCCATTTATTTATTTATTGACACTGGGGGTGGAACCCAGCACCTTTTCCCTGAGCTACATCCTTAGATCTTTATCTTATTTTTATTTATTTATTTATTTATTTATTTATTTATTTATTTATTTTGACACAGGGCCTTCCTAAGGTACTAAATTCTCCATGCTGGGTTGAAACTTTCAATCTTCCTGCCTCATGCTCCCAGAGTGGTAGGATTATAGACATGTGCCACTATGCCCTGCAAAGATTTTTTTTTTTTTTTTTGGTACCAGGGATCAAACTTGGGACCTTGCATTTGCGAGGCAGGCGACGGAACCACCAAGCTAAATATCTGGCCCTACTTGCCAAGATGTTTCTTAAGAGACATGCAAACTACTGTGAACCTATAACTGTTTTGTAAAAAAGACCATCAAATATTAGTGAATGTCTAATTCGAATAAATTTTAACCCAATACTTTGGCTCTATATATTCACTCATAGAGAAGAGTAAAAATAAATAATCTTGAACCCTGTTTAAAGGTTTTTTCTGAGTATTTAAATGTACAAAATCTGTAACCATTTCAATTCTACTGTAAGATTGAGCAAGTGATTATGAAAAATTGATGTGCACTTAAATATTTACTATAAAAGAAGGAATTAAAACATGGAACAAGTGTAAAAAACTGATTCTATGGTGTTGAATTACAATGAGAATTGTCAGTATAGATGAGTAGTTAGGTAGACATATGGACATCATTTTAAGCCAATAAATAGAGAATATACTTATTTTCAAATAATAAAATTAATTTTTTTAAATTGCAATGTTTTCAGCTTCAAACATACCAATATGTAATATAAATAGAACTACAAACTATCATTACTATCCACTTTGCAATCACAGCAGAAAACACCAATTAAAATATAACCAATAAGTAAAAACATGAAATAGAATAGTATATTTATTATTTCAACACACACCATTATATAACATATATATATATATATATATATATATATATATAGTTTGATGTATAAAATGCTTGTAAAATGTAGTTAATATATATGAATTTTATGTGGGAAAAGTTACTGAGCATATTATTTCATGTAGGAATACATGTGTTAGTTACTAATAGGCAATCATTGCTCCAAGGCTATTTTAGCGGACCAAGCCAGAAAGAGAAGAGGTCTTTTACAACCCAATTATTAATAGAGAATATGATGGCATAAAAGTTGGTTAAATGTGTTCTAGACTTGCAGCCATCTCCAAAATGCAACCATTTATTTTGTCTGTATTTTTTTTTTTTTTGAGTAGAGAATAATTTCCTTGGGCCTTGCATAAAACATATATTTTTAACAACTGGTGATATGAAGGATTTATGAATGTTTTCTGTAATATCTTGTCAATCTTCTCTAAATTTGAAAACTTTTAAAAAATAAAAGTAAAGAAATAGAGATCATAAGTATCAATTAATATTTAGAAAAAACTTAGTTTTGAAGGAAAGAAATGAGAATGACAGTTATATGGAGAATGGAGATGTCTTTAAAGGTGGTGATAATAATATTCCATAAGTCGTTGAGTATTTAAGTGATTATTTTTCATGTGTTTCTCATTCATTCTACTACATACACAATTCTGTGGTGGTAAGTACAGTTTTCCCAATTTTTGGAGTCAGAAATTGAGGCATAGGAATCGGTAATTAGCTGAGCTACAGTAACAAGAGATGAGAGCTGGAAAAAAAAAAAATCAAGCAGAGGTAATCCAATTCTAGAGCCATTGTGCAAATCAACTTTACATTGTTATGACAAATACCTAAGATAAGTAATTTGAAAGGAGGGCAAGATTCATGTTTAGCTCACGGTTTTAGCCCACAGTCCCTTGGCTCCATTGCTTTGGGGCCTTTGACAAGCTGAACATCATGTTGGGGAATGCAAGATGGAGCCAAGCTGCTCATCTCATAGCATTTAAGAAGCAAAGACAGAGAAGAAGAGGCCAGGGTCCCAATATCTCCTTCATGACACTTCCTCCAATGACCTAACTTCCTCCCAATAGGCCCCACCTCCTAAAGCTTCTATCACTTCCCTATAGTGCCACAGGCTGGACTTGAATGAGATTAAAGCATGTTCCAGGTCCAAATGCTTAACAGCCAGTGAGAACAGCCATCATAGAAACTTCTTCTTATAGTCATGACAAGAACCTAGCATATAAGATGTTGAAGTCATGAAGGAGAGTCCCCTCCTATAGGAGAGATTGAGTATGAAATTGTACATGGGAAAGTTGGTTGCCAGTTTAATAAGTGACACCTCTTTCATGGTGTCTAGGATTTATTGTGGCAGTTATAAAGTTATTAATATTATTGATATAATAAAGCTATTTAGAACTATGAATAATATATTTTGTATCAACTTAATAAGTCAAGTTTTTGGTGGTAACTAGAAACTTTACCCTACTGAATGTACCTAGATCAGAAATAGAGGACTTTCTATAAAAAATTGGCTATAGGGCTCTATCTGCATGACAAGCACAAGGTCCTGAGTTCGATTCCTTTTACCCCCCCAAATTGACTATATTATATTTATGGTAATGACCTATTAATTTGAATCCATAAGAGCTAGTATGAAATTTTCTGAATAGAGACATGCTATTGTAAAGAAGACGTATTTCATTATTTTCAAATTGATAGTAGAAATAGCTTGGTATAAGTCAAATAATACAAATACCCAAATAATTCAGTTCAATTCATTCTCATAATTTGCATAATTACTGAGGAGAATATATATTCCATTTATATGAGAAGAAGCATGAATAATAAGGCTTGTGGGTGACAAGGAGGTAGCAGAGGTGTTTCACTGTGAACTCTCTGGATAGCAAGATTATGGGGATCAGGGCTCTGAATAGAGAAGATGTATTTTGTACACACTTTGTGTGTGTGTGTGTCTCTCTCTCTCTCTCTCTCTCTCTCTCTCTATATATATATATATATGTATATATAATGTGTGGTAGAAAATCGTGTTATAATTACCAAAATTCATTGAAAAAATTCAAATTATTTTCACTAAATGCTAATTTCACTGCTGACTAATATTGTGATTTGCTTCTGACTATTATCCTGGCTCTTTTTTCTCTGTGTTGCTGCACAATTCTAAGACTCATTCATAAAAAGACTCAGATTTTTTTTGAAGCCACTTATGTGGCAACACAATCATGATATCTCTCTGTTTGAATCCTTTTAACAATCCCTCTTTACCCATGGAGTTGTATTTAAAGCCATTAAACTTGCTCACAGTGATTTTTTCATCTATGCTTTCCTTTAGAACACAGAGCCTTACATATAGTCAGCACTAGTGCTTTTTTGCAGGTTGTGCTTTACATAAGCTATAGAGTAAAATAGATATGTCACACGTGGTACTGCAATCCTAACAGTGTCCTTCTCTGTGTTATACAAGATGAGAGGCTATGAGCATTTTACAAATCTGTGGGCTCAAGTGTTCTCCTGCAGTTTTCGATGGTATTTAGATGTCAGCAGAATTTCCTAATATAGTATGTTACATTATGAGTTGTCCCACAAGACATTATTAGTTACAAGAATGCATCCATAGAAAGTTTTGAGAAAATACATTAATGTGTAAGTGTAGATATTTCTTACTGAAATCTACTATGGGAAGAAGAAACAAGAATGCTAAGGCTTGAGGGTAAGAAGCAGGTGTGGAGAGGGGTCCTCTTTCCACGTCCAGAAAACAACCTCACAGGGACAAGGGCTCTGGGAGTCATTATATAAATAGTGGGTAGACAATAAGATACACTGCATACCCACTTTATGCCAAAGGAGAGAAGACTGGACGAGGGCTTCTCAAAGACAAAATTTGCTTAAGGGCATAGAGAATTCTCCACAGTGAGTAAGTCGTTCAGATTTAAACTCAGTAAATGCTTCACATTCTAAGTGTTCAAAGTTTATGTCCAAACACAATCCATTATCTGTCTCTAAATGTGTATTTTCCAACAGAATTTATTATTGAGTCTTTGAATTCCTGAATCCAAATGCTTTTTGCTTTCTCCTTCTAATTTTAGAAATGGCTTTGTTTTACTGTTCTTTTGAAAGATTAGTTTATATCAAAAATTATATTAAATAGAAGGAAAAAATAAACTCACTGTAAATTACGATTTAGACATATTTACAAATGAAATACACATACATTCACAATTTTATTACTAAATTTATCAGTAGCTTCATTAAAAAAGAATACATAACCTGGTGTGGTGGCATTCACCTGTAATCTCATGCTCTTAGAGGCTGAGGAAGGAAGATAACTAATTTGGTGCCAACCTGGGAAATTTAGTGACAACTTGTCTGAAAATAAAATGTTTTTTGAAAGGGTTGGTGGACCAGGATGTAGCTCAATAGTAGCATGGGTGAAACCCTGAGTTTGATATCCAGTAACACACATGCACACACACAATCCCAAAAATATTTGAAGTGACATTTATGAAGTTCATAACTATTATGTCACTAATAACTGTTAAAATTGAATTAAAGACACTGCCTCAGGCCAACAGTTATAGCAACTCTAACATGGCTGCTTGTGGGAATGCTAGTCGATTATCACTCAGTTGCTGGCTTTGTGACAGTGAATGAAGGGGAGAGTGGTTAGAATTCATAGTTACCATCCTATACATGGTGTTTTGTTTTGTTTTGTTTTGTTTTTTTGCCATTGCCTTTGTTCACACTCCAAGTGCCCAGTTACTACCTTCTCCACTTTGATATGCATATTTTTGAGATGATGAAGATTAATGCCACTATTTAGAAGAGCAAACACCCCCAGCTGCTGAGCTGATAAGGGTGTGTGAATATATTGGCTGTAGAGGGCTTCCAGAAATCTACTCTCTCCAAGCAGCAGGCAACCTCTGTTTTTCTACACTTCCTCCATACATAAAACTGTGGGAACCCTTGCTGCTATTCTTACTATTGCTGTTGTGGTGACAGAAATAGACTGAATAAAAGCCCTGTTTCTTCTGCTTTCTGAAATATGGTGAATGTTTCAACATGCTTATGAGATTCAGGGGCTGAATTCAGATTAGAGGTTCAAAGATGAATTTCTGAAATTGCAGTTGGGCCTAGATAAATTGTGACTTTTTTGTCTTCTCATTCTTCTTTGATTATTTGCATGACATCCTGCCTAAGGATCATTCAAAAAAATTGGCTTGGCAATTTTGGTCACATATACTTTGAAATCTATAGAAATAATGAGAGTTTGAAAGTAGTGTTTAAAAAAAAAACAGGACATAAATTTGAGCTATGTGATAAACTAGCTCACATGCTGCTTCTAAGTGGTTAGTTTCTCATTCCTCTGGGAAAAAGAAGTGAAAATAGCACAGTTTTATTTCCTTTTCTCATAAATTTTAGAGTTATTTTGTTATTCAAGAAATTAGAGGGTAAATAAATGGATTACTGACAATGCTATTTCTGTACATCTGTGCCTAGCAGGGGCTTAACTTTTATAGTAATACATATTTGATAATAACACATATCTAGTGAGATCACAGGAAATTTAAAGTAGAAGTGAGTTTAAATTAATATAAGTACATCTTTATTAGAATAAAATACATGCATCAAATTATACTTTAAACAACAGACAGAGAAAATGATAATAACTGTGAACTATATAATTCACAGAGGGGCAAAATACACAACAGTAAAATAAATGTAAGGAAATGTGACAAGCATCAGTTAAAATGACAGGTTGCTGTAAAATATGAAACTTTATTCACTGTGTTCAAGTAGTACAGACACAAAGGAAAGTCAAAAGCCAAAAGAATAGGTTCATGTGTTACTATTAACATCTGTATGGGTTTATTAAAACATTGGTTATTATATTTCTTTTTATTTAGATGAATCATGAACGGATAGTTATTTACTGTATATAACTACAAATCTCCTTACAATAAACTCTTGAGGTTTGACAGTAGTTTAGAATATCAAATATTGTGATGCTTTGGTATTGTTGTATCACATTGTTTATTTTCCTTTTAGTGATTTTTTAAATATTACTCTTCTTATTATCTGGTTTTGCTATGATTAAAGATGGATACAATTTTACATGAGTTGAGGTTTGTTTTG
This sequence comes from Heterocephalus glaber, assembly GCF_053883595.1. Classification (NCBI taxonomy): domain Eukaryota; kingdom Metazoa; phylum Chordata; class Mammalia; order Rodentia; family Bathyergidae; genus Heterocephalus; species Heterocephalus glaber. Next base: position 27,895,243 of record NW_028258372.1, read on the forward strand.
TGATGAAAGTCAAGAATTCAGATTTCTTTTGATTTAAAATTTTGCTATATTCAATTTTAATTGTTACATTTAATTACAATTGGCATTTCCCCAACATTCCTTCTCAATTTTTTGAAAATTTCCTTTCTACAAGAATTTTGGTAGAATTGTGAAGTAAAGTTTAGTGACTTTAGGGACTTTTCTCTTTAATTCTACTTTCACCCAGAGGTGTTACTAGACATTTTCTCAGCTCCTGAAGCCCCTATATAAGATTTATTTCAAATATGTCCTTGATTCTTTATCTCTTTGTTTATATCTTTGCATCTACTCTTCCCCCGTTGGGAAAAAAGCTTTTTCTATACTCATTGAATGTGGGATGGCTTTGTAACTTACTGTGGTAAATAGGATGTGACAGAAACATAGCTACGCTGGGCCTGAGGCTGGGCCCCAAGACTGATTTCCATGCTTATACTTTTTCTTTCTGAACCCAAAAATCAACAAATGGACAAGCTCAGGTATTGGAAGGTGAGGAATCAGGCCGAGAATAGTACATTCGTCCTATCTTAGGCACCCGAGCACATGCAGGCTGTGCTGATTTTAAAATATGGTGAGGAAATCTACCTAGGGCCAGTAGAGTCATTAACCCACACCACAGCTGCCTGCAGATGCAAATGTGAGCCTAGCCAACACAAGAAGCCCTCAGCCAACCTTTAGTCTTGTGAACAATAATAAATGCCTATCATCTTATCACCTTATCGTAAGTTTTTGAGTGGGGTTACATAGAAATAGTAATTGATAAAGTCCCTTAGAACACTCAGCTCTGAGGTCTAATATAAACATAATACAAAGACTACCAACTAAACTGCCCACTACTAAATTTAAAAATGAAAAAGAAAAGCACAAATCTATTTCCACGGGAATAGCCAAGCCTATCTATATCTGGATTTTATTCCTGTTTCTGTCCTTACCAAACTCCTGTGTATGAGTTTTGGAGGTTAAAATTCAAAGAAAGAATTTATGAGAGTCTAGGAATTAGAACCTTAGACAACAGTGATAACATGGAATGAGTTGGTTATTTAAGTCAATTAGAAATAGATTTCTTGATAGCAGCCATTCTTTCTGGGGTGAGGTGGAATCTCAGTGTTGTTTTCATCTGCATCTCTCGAATGGCGAGTGATGTTGAATATTTTTTCATATATTTGTTTGCTGCTTTTACTTCCTTGTCTGGAAAAAAATGGAAATGAAATCTATGTAAATAGGGAAGGGTGGAGGGGGTGAAAGGTGCACAGATAATAGGGAAAAAAAAAAAAGAACCGAGATACATCATGTACAGGTACAAACACCCAATGATAAATGTAAATAAATTGTATATCTAAAATGTACCAATAAAAGAACAACAACAAAAAAGAAATAGAAGTAATTTCCCTGATTCATCATATTTTATTTTATTTTTTTTTTTTTTGATACTGGATATTGAACTTGGGAGCTTGCTCTTGCAAGGCAGGCAGTGGCACCAGTGAGCTAAATCCCTGGCTTGATTCATCATATTTTAAAATCAGAGTTCATATCAACATGTTTCAAACATTTTAAAAGTGCTTACTTCTGTAGCTCCCCCCACACTCTCATGTTGGTATATTCATTTGTCAAAGTCTTCTGAAGTCAGCTATTGTTCAGTGTTGAATGTTCCTTGGTCTCATCTTCTGAACAAAGAAGACAATTTTAATTTTAATGAATTTCCAATATCTTCACGACACACACACACACACACACACACACACAATTGTTTAATGTCATTTTTACAGGGAGCATAAATTCCTGTCAGAAACACATGATCATCAATCTATTGTATTGCATGGGAAACCAAACAGGAGGTGGAGTAACCAATCAACAAAACAATGAACCACACAGAATATCTTTGGATTTTTAAATATATACATATACATCCAGATAGATAGATAGATAGATAGACAAACAGACAGACTGATGGACAGACAGCTAGTATTTTCTTGATCTTTTTGAATAAAATGTGACTGTCTTTTGAAGATGCTCTATACTGGGTTCTTTTAAACATTCTTATTGATCCCCAAATTCCATGCGCGTCATCTAGTCTTTATCTTCCCTTTAAGAGTAAATATACTTCACTGATGCAGCCAAAACAGAAACACATTCACCTTTGTTATTGACATTCCAGTGATTGTTCCTCATCATCATCCACTAAAAACACTGCTACTCAGTTCAGATTTCTAGTAAAAGACTAACTGTCAATCTATCGAATGGGAAGCATCCCATTCATCCAGGTGGCCTGTTCAAAACCCTGGGCTCAATTTCCTGGTTTCCCAGATTAAATGACTTGTCTTGCAACTTTCTTTCAGTCGTTCACAGTCATAACATCCATATCTTAACCGACTTGTTCTCTGACACACTTTTGAAAAATCGTCTGCATTTGCTGTCTCCACTTCCTGACTTAAAAGTAATTCTTGGGTCTCTTTTACCTTGCCTCTCTGCTATGGCAAAAATGGCCTATTTCTTTTTCTTTTTTATTTTTTTAACTTGGTCCAAAATTGAATCTTTACTCCTAAAGTTACAAATTATGTTTAGTTAAAAAACATCTTTTTTTCTAATTTATCTTAGTTTGAGCTACAGTAGCAAATTGCTACCAGTTTACAAAGCAATGATTTGGAGCTCAGGGTATACCAATAGTAAAGCACTTGCTTAGCATCCAACTGGACCTAGGTTCAGTTTCCTGCAAAAGGAAAGGAACAAAAAATAGATTTATTTCTCACAGTTCTGGAGGCAACCAGTTTCAGAGCACGGTGTCAGCCTGGCCGATGTTGAGATGGGAGATTCTGCTGAGATGCAGACGACTCATGTGGGCACTAAGAGTGGGGTAGCACTCTGTGTAGGAGTCCTCATGAAGCACTGCCTTCCCCAAACCTCATCTTCAAGTACCATTGTGTTGGGGTACAGGATTTCAACATATGAATGTGGGAGCAGAAATGGTCCATAAATATATCACAAGACTGGACTATTCTGCACCTTTCAAAACTGCTAAACTACTATTCACTTCTTCCAATTATCTTATTGTCTTGCTTTTCATGGCATACTGTCTTGGTGACCCTTATTAATCTGTTGTCTTTCTTGGTTTCCCTCCTATTATTGTTCTTTAAATGTTGACATTTTTCATACATTTTTGTTTTATGCTGGACATATTTTAAGTGGACTTTTAGTTGATTTTTTAGTACTTCAGTATCACTCCCTGAAAACTTTGATTTGCATGCACTCTTACCCTGGTTTTCTTTTTAACTTTTTAATAATATTTATTTATTTATTTGTGAGAGAGGATCTTGCTATATAGTTCAGCCTGGCACTGAATTCACTATGTAGCCCTGATCTTGAAGTCATGACATTCCTCCTGCCTCAGCCTCCCGAGTGCTGGAATGTGCCACCATGCCTGGCTCTGGTAGCATTGAAAAGATAAAATTTAAGAAATAATTGGAGAGTTTACCAAAGCCTATAAAAGCTTATCAGAACCATCCTCTAAATGTCTTTTTTGTTTTCAAGTCTTTGGGATATACAGTCTAATAAGCATTGGAATAACTTCTAATCTTTATGCTAGTCACTTTTCCTCTCCATTACAGAAATTCAACAATCAATATCCATAAAACTTTCAATTGACATAAAAAAACAAATGTAAATTCTTCAATCCTACTTTATATTCCAGTGTAGGACTAGATTCTATTAACAGATACTGTCTTGATTAAAAACTGGCTTTATATCTACTTAGTGCATGTCAAAGTAAAGCGTATCTTATCCCAAATATATAACTACTAGTTGTTCAAACTTCACTGACCAAATCTGAGAGTATAATGTAGGGCATGAGAGAGAAAATGGTTTCTACTGATGAGCAAATAAATAATCCTTTAACAAACATGCACATTGCAGTGCACACACTTTAATCCAGTTTTAAATTAAATATATGACAAAACTGTTGAGTTAAACAAATGTGGCAATATTGAAGGAATTGTCATAATATACGTTGTTTTATCAATATTTTAATTGTAAAATTTGGTAACAAAAATATTAGAATAAGCCATTTTTCTGCGCTTGGGATTTTGAAGCAGGAGGATCACCACAAGTTCAAGGCCATCCTGGGCTGTATAGTGAGTTCAAGATTAGTCTGAATTGCATAGAAAGACCCTGTTTCAAAAAACAAACAAATAAAAAAATAATAAATCATGTAGGTATCTCTATTAATGGAAGCTATATGTTGTGGAGAATAGCAGAGATGTGGGTTTTAACTATTTTAGTTGTATTAAATTTTTGTCATCTTTGGAGGGAACAAATTTTAAACAACCACTTTTCATTTTTAATTTTATAGGTACAATTTAGATTTACATAATGATCACATTCATCATAGGGAATTTGAACTTTTACATGATATTTGGGGTTTTTTGTTGTTGTTTTTTGAGACAGGTCTTGCTTTATACTTCAAGCTGGCCCTGAACTCACTATGTAGCCCAGGATGGCCTCTATCCTCCTGCTTCAGCCTCCCAAGTGCTGGGATTATAGGTGTACACCACCAAGACCTGCTACATGATGTATCTTGATTCATTTTTTTCCCATTCTCCTACCTTCAATATGGGTTTATTTTTGACATGCAGGTTTTACTTTCCTCGATATAAATGTACTGCAAATTTGACCCCATTTTATCCTGTAACATAAGAGATGACTGAATACTGTCTGCCCATTATAAATAAATATCGGCTTTCTAGTTTTGTAACATGATTTCCAAATTTTTTGCAGTCCCATCATGGTATAGACTCTAAAATATTATATAAACCTGTCACCTAAGAAGCAATATCTCGGATGAAACTGGAATATATATGTAAATGACAAAAAGAACAAATGAGGGAAATTATTTTGAGGTAAAGTTGTCATTGCAGATGCAGACAGTGTTTCTGCCTGAATGAAGTTTGAATATTTTACCTAAATATAGCTCTAGTAATGCAATCAACAAATGCATTATTGTTTTTAAATGCTAGTTTTAAAGTATGCAGGCTTCCTTGTAAAACTTTTAAAATGTTCTGATTTTGCTTCCATAGGCGTTATGCAAAAGCAATATTCGTTAGATATAATGAATTAATCACTGGAAAAATAATTTATGGTACTTGAAATCTGAGTAATCTAGAAAGATGTTAGATTGGGTGAAATACAGTAAAAGGACTTCTTAGGAGACAATTTCAAAGGAAACTATTTTAGGCACAGTCTGCTACAGATTTGAAGCTATTTTCAGGGGCTTGTTGATTTGAAAGTTGATTGCTAGCCAAGTAATAGATTAAGTCCTTTAGGAACGCAGACGAATGAATCAGTGGTGGAGTAAAAAGTACAATAATACTTAGCACTTTCAATCTTCAAAACATTTTATAAACGTTACCTAATTAACCCTCATATCAATCCCATAAGACAGAGGAAATCATACTTTCTTTGCTCTTAATAGTTTAGAGTATTATGTGCACCTGCCAAGTCACATAACACAAAATGTTGGTTTTCTACTACTCATTACAGGTAACTCAAAACTTTCAGACTAAATTGCAAAGTCAGATTTCTAAATGTGCCTTGTTGACGTTTTTAGTTTAGTTTATTAGGACATGTGTAGAACGTATTTACATTCCTGTGGGAAGTTGGTACGTGCACATAGCACATCTTGATTTCTTGCTCATTCTCTTTTCCTTTCTTCCCGTCTTCCTCCACCCAATCTTTGACCCCTTTCCTTTTTCTGTACGTGGTTACAGTACATAACGTTTACTTTCCTTGTGTGAAGTTGGTACACGTACATAACACATCCCCGTTCTTTTTTCATCTATTTTCCCTTTCTCCCTCCATCTCTCCTTCCCCTTCCCCTTTCAAAATGATCTACCTTCCTACTTCCTATTCTCCATCTTTTATTTTGTTCTTTATTTTTACCCTGGGTTTCTCATATAAGAGAAACGATAAGATATTTAAGATTCTTGTCTGATTTATTTTACTTAATATTATGGTCCCATATAGCCACCAATAGAAGGATGGATAAATCAAACGTATTCACACACTCCGGAGTATTACTCTGCCCCAAAGAAGGATAAACTTGAGTCATTTGTAGGAAAATGTGTACACTTTAAGATTTGTTGATTTTTAGTGATCAAGTATAAGTTCCTAAAAGTCTATCCACTTGCTCTATCATTTGCTTCCTTTTTCTTAGTTAGCACTAAATTTCTTAGCCGTAAAATTAAACTAAATTTCTTAGCACTAAATGCGTGTCTCTCTGTCCCAGTTCTCACTTCCCACCGCCAAATGCAGGGTCTCCTTCCTGGGACTCAAGCTTCCCTTCAGCTCAGGGCCCGCGGCGATTGTATTTCCACCTCTCGGCCTCAGGCGTTCCGTTTTATTCAGATACCTGCTCCAATTTTGCCACACTAAGAGAAAACAGAACAAAATTCTCTCAATTGTCCCATGGCCTTTACTCACTTATTCCTCATTTTAGCACTAACTACTGATAGGTAATATTTGTTTGGTTGTGTACTCTTGTTTAACATAATCATTTGAATTTTAAGTAATTAATGAGTATAGATATTTCCGGCAGTAACATTTCATTCAATACTAATACATCTGAGTTTCTTTTCACACACATATTAGTAGTATTTCCCTGTAAATTGTATATATCCATTTTCAATTTCTCAAAATGCTTTCTGTTTAGTTTTAAAACTTCAGCTTTAACAATATTCGCTTTTTGTCTATGATTGGAATTAGATTTTTTCTTATCATTTGTTGTGAAAGATTTTAATTTTTAATATACGAAAATAATATCTGTTTTTCTTTGTAATTGTCTATAAGGCAGGAAGGTCTTCCTTATCCTCAAATTGTACAATAATCTCTTAGGTTTTCTTGTAAATTAAAAAAAGTATGCCTTAGATCATTTTGAATTTATTTATATATAATAATTGCCAATAGGTGTCTATCTGTTTTTCCAGATTTGTACTTAGTATTTACATTTATTAACTAAAAAAGCTTTCTATTTCACTTAAATAAAATCTTCCCTTTTTGTACATTAAAATGTTAGCATATTCTTAAATTATGACTATTTCCTATAAACACTAAAACATAATAATTTGATTACAGTGGCCTATATTTTGATATCTGATAATGGAAGTTTCTTTTAAGGCATTTATTTGCTATTCTTATGTATTTACTTATATTATTAAAGGAAATATTTGAGATTGAGTTTAAATGCATTAAATGACCTTTATTAAGTTTTCTTTTTCATTTTACCCCCTTTTTAACCTCTTTTGACTTAACTTGAGTCCTCTTCAAAACAGAGGAAACAAAAAGAATTAAGGAATGAATCCTTCTTTATTTAAAAGATACATTATAAAGCAACATGTTTGTCACTTGTTTGTCATTTCCTTGACTTGGGAAGGATGGAAATCTGACATAGCCCAAGGGAATTAGTAGGGAAAGAGTTTATTAGGATCACACAGAATACAGCAACAGGCTGTTCTACAAAGCAGGTTCTTCGCTTATTTTTTAATTTTTTTTAATTGTTTTTTATTTTTTGAGATAGGCCACACTGTATATTCCAGGCTGGCATGGAACTATGTAGCCCTGGCTGGGCTGGAACTCTCAAAGATCTTCCTGCTTCAGCCTCCCGAATTCTGGGATTATAGGACTGCTCCATTATGCCTGGCTGTCAGAAAAGTTTATTTAAGAAGCAAAGTAGACTGCTCTATAAGCAGAGTAGCCCTATGGTTGTGGTACAGTGAATGACATACCTCCTCTATAAAAGTATTAGCAAAGGAATATTTGCTTTCAGTGGAATATGCTTTTGTCTTCGATTGCCAGCCGTCATAGTTAACCCTATCTCTTCTGCCTCAGGGAGAAAAAGAATTAATGTGGACAAGGGAAGTTGAGAGGCAAAGGAAGTGAAGCATGCATGTTAGCTAATGATTTAAAAGGATCCTAGAACAAATATAGCAAAGTTTTCCAAGAGCTTTTACTGGATACCTGAGGCCCCAAAAGAGCTGAAAGAAGAATCTCTTTGTGTAGCTCAAAGACAGGGGAATTAGGGAGATTTATTGATCTTGTTTTTCTTCAAGGTTTAGTCTGTGTGCTATTAAGCTCACCCTCTGCTTGGATTACTTTATCCAGCCTATCCAAGGGTCACTGGGATCATAGGCTCCATGGCCTGCAGTGAGATTTAGTGGCAATCTGAGTCATAAGCTCCAAGCACACAACTGGTTGGTGACATAGCCATGAACTGAGGGTTAAGAAGCAGAACCTGATCCTCCCACCCCACAGAAATATTCAGCCTCTAACTATAACAGCTTGGTCCTTGGAAAGTGGAGGGTAGTTTATAATAAATATAAGTGGGGTAGGAAACTAGGACTGGGGCAAACCAGACAACTAAGTGGGCAGAATGTCAAAAGTCAGAAAAGCCCAGAGGTCCTGCATATAACACACAACCCGAAGTGACTCATGGGTCTTGGGCACTGTACACAGAACCAATTGGAAAGCAATATATTCAATCCCTCATTTGAATCTGGTGCTGTTTTCAGGGCCAATCAGAAAAGTGCTAGTTTCAATCCTGTGTTTATATTTGGTGGGAAACCAAAAACTCTTTTGATAGAAGAGTTAAAATAGTGTGCAACACCAAGTGAATTTCTGATAGGACAACCATCCCAATACATTATTTGCATGAGAGGAAAGTCAGTCCAGTAATTCGGGATGCAAACAACCTATTTCCCTTGTCCTCCGGGTCTCTGTGAGCCTTTTCACTAGTTTGTTTTTGCCCAGTAGAGGGTACCTCTTTTCTGCTTTCAATAAGTGTACACTCCCACTGCCTTTTCAGTGTGTCATGTCCAATTCTTTGTTCAGGACACCAAGAACCTGGAAAACATCTCTATTATCATTGTGACTTTCTCATTGCTAGGACAAAATACTTGACATCCACAATTTAAAGAAGAAAAGGTTTATTTTGGCTCATAATTTGTAGAGGTCTCAGTCCATAGTCAACTGGCTCCAAGATATGGTGGCACAGCAGGAGGGACATGGCAGATGAGAAACAGTTCATGGCATGGCAAGCAAGAAGCAGTGAGTCTTCCTTTTTCTACCCCTTTTTATTACAGCCATGCTACCAGCCTATTGTTTGTTGCCACCCATAGAGGTTCTTCCCTCTACAGTAAATCCATCATCCTCACTCAGAACTATGCCAAACCAATCAGTGGACTAATCTTGACTCACATACCCATAATCCAACCACCTCCCAAAAGCCTCACTGAGGAGTGCATAAGGTTTTGGGGAAAGTCTACATATAAGCCACAACATCCATCTGATAATATATGAGGCTAGACAGTGCTCATTCTGATACTAGAGTCATAAAATAAATCAAAGAGGTAACTCTTTCTATGATCTGAAATATATAAAAGTTATAGTGACATATAAAATTATGATATGTTTTATGAAATACATAGAAAATGTTTTGTCTTAAGTTAGCAATAACCTACATATGTACATATATTTTCTGTAATTCATTCCTTAAAATATATATTTTACAGCATAGAAATAGCTATGATCTCAAATGGCTGTTAGAGGGTCTGAATAAATATAACAATATATTGTTATATTACAACATAGTATATTCACTAATATATCCACTAATTAGAATATATATAGAATGTGATAGAAATGGTTATTGTTCTGATAGTGAAATTAGACACAATATTAATTTAGAAACAGGCATTTAAACAAAGTGACTTAGATAGAATGATACTCTAACAATCCTTTCATAATAAACTTAATAATGAATTACCAATCTAGAATAATGCTATAATCACCTGAAGAATAACTATAGGTGATTGCATTAACAGTAAAAATTAAATTTATTTCCAGACACTGGAGAAATTTCAGTGAAAGATGTGTGATCATTTTGAAGGTTAGTATATATCTAATTTAATAAGTACATATTAAAATGTCTAATCAATCTTATTATCTCAAACAAATATAGCAGATATATATTTTCTAGAATTTTAACTGTCTGCTTTATTACTATATCCAGTAGAGGTTCTCAAAACTGTTTTCCTATTATAATTTATTAATAATATTGTATCAAATGAAGATGAACACAGAATTTATACTAATCATGTCCTATTTTTCAAAAGTATTAAAAAATATGTTAAAATTAGATTTGCAAATTTTACTACTCTGAAGTATGCTCTTCTCCTACAATGAGCTCTACAGAGAGTTAGTTTTCATATTGATCGAGCTCTGTAACTTTACATGACCCTCTTTAGAGATTTTTTTTTTTTTGGTACTGGGGATCGAATTTGGGTCCTTGCGCTTGCGAGGCAGGCGGCAGATTCACTGAACTAAATCCCTGGGTCCCCTTAGTAATTTTTAACACTAAAAACTTCATAATTTTATTCCATATATTCTATATAAATATTAGACTTATTAGGGTTAATATAGTATTGCTATTATTATATCTCTGTAAATTACTTGAAATTTCAGTTTATTTTGGTCATGTTCCAGCTTGGCTCTCACACAAAATTTTTAACTCTCAACTTACTCTGATGCAAATCTACTTCCACATCTCTCATTCACTGATTTATGCCATTTGCATGATCATTTTCCTGAACCCTTTCATATTTTCCAAATTATATGTCATCACAATAGATTCACGATATTCAAATATGTTTATTTTTATCCCAATTCGTGTTTCTGAATGTAAGAAATAAAGAAAATCATGGCCCACCTGACATGAATCAAGCCTCAACCCAATAGTTTTAGTAATTTTTTTATATATTCTATATTGTCTTCTAATCTACTTTTCTAGCTTCTCCTCTCCTTTTCCACTATCTCCAAACTCCCAATCCCACAACCCCCACCCAGGTTCCTGCCCTCACCTTTTAACTCTAACAGCAAAGGAACAAATTCTTCTAATATTCTTTCCTACATCCCAAAACACTTTTATTCCATTATATGTTTATTTTTCTGAACACCACTTTGATTAAAGGATGATGTTTCTTTCTAAAAAAAAACCTTTCTATGTGTTTTTCTTTTATTTGAAACCCATCTACCTTTCCAAGACATTCACTTTAGTCATTATTCCATTTCTCACTTGCATTTTGCCTCCGATGGCTGCTTTTCTTTTGCCTAGATTTTCTCAATTATCTTTTAAATTTAAAATGCTGATATCTTCAAATTCTTTCATTTGAATAAGATCTTTCCTCTTCAAAAACGCCTTTAATATTTCAGTAAAATTATTTTTGTCTTAAATCTGCAGTAACTGAAGTATATACAACAGTATTTTCTGTTGTATCTTTTCCACAGTTTGACCATATTCAATGCATTTCCCATTTTCTAAAAATACAGTAACTTTTCTGGGGGGGGAAACATAGCATTATACTTATTCCTGTTCTTTATTTCTGCATGTATTTTATCTGTCACTTATTTTGGTATCTCCTTTTTCTTGCTGTGCTTAAAAAAAACATGACTATGCTCATCCTTTTTATTTCTCTGGAGGATGTTATCCATCAGCTCACTAAATATTGGTTTCATCTCCCTTCTACTTGGAAACATTGTCTGGATTATTTCAGAATAGGATCTAGGTAATAATTAGGTCTATCACTGGAAGCAGGTATGTAACAATATTTGGAAGATTTGAAGAATGAACTCATTTTAAAGCATGAGTTACATTTCTCTTCTCTCCCATATACCTTTTCATAATTTTTTCTCTTCATTCCTTATTCTTAGGTTTCTTAGAAAATGCTATTTCGGAAATCCAATGGTTAGCTGCAGTATCATTTTAAGGCCTACTCTTTGGCTTCTGGAATGTTGAAAGACCCTGGTGGCTTTGTGAAGCCAGAAACTTCAATCTATTTTGCAGTTTCTTTAGGCAAGAATTATTTGAAACTCATGGATTTAGTGTCACTCTCAGATGTGATAGCTTTCTTCTTGAATCAGTTCTTTATTTTTCTGTCAGTCACTTCTAATGGCCCATCCTAAAATCTATTTGTTCAGTCTTCATGAAAATTTGCAAAAAATTATTTCTCTATTGCTCTTTATCAATGCAAAGGAGAGCATTCAATACCATAAGTTTAATCTTTGTATCTTCAGTAGGTCTTTAATATCGAGGGATGAAAAGTTTTTGTTTTGTTTTGATAACTAGTAATAGATTGAAAGGTTGATCGTGTCAGCTACTATCTCTCATATTTAAAAAAATTAAAGACCTAAATATCAAGTTTCTAAACATTAAAACAGTGATGCTCACCTGACTTAGTTTAGGAAGAATAAATTAAATCATATATACTTATACACATTTAGATTTTGTCCCAAATATACCATGTGCCCAATAATTATGAATGCATTTCCTTCACTCTTTCTTTTAAGCTTTTTACTTATAATTCTCTGCATTCCTTAAATAAATATGAGTAATATCTAGGTGTTAACTCAAAAGTATTTAATAAAAGTTGTACCTCTAATATCTCTGGTTCTTCTAACCTTCCTTGCAACAAATTTGTTAATTTACCACTTTGTCAATATTTTCTACCACTATGGTTATATGATACATTCATCCATATTAATATGATTTCCTACATTAACCAATCCATGGAAAATTCTCTTCACTGTATTTTAAAATCTACCTTTAACCGCAGATCAATTGTTATGACTTTAGCTATCATTCTATTTCAAGCTATTATTTCTCCCCTAACAATTTTTAAATAACTTTGCCTTTATCAACTTAAAAGACAATGACTTTCCCCTTTTTGTTTTATGTGTTCCTTACTTTTTACTGCCATTTTCTGGTTTAAATATGAAATATGCCCGAAAGACTCATGTACTGTGAGCTTGATTCCCCAATACAGCAAAGTTTAGAGGTGAGGCTTACAGAAGTGATTAGATCATGAAAGTTTTAACTTCATCATGTGGATTAGTCTACTAATGAAATCATAATGTAATGCAAGTGAGGGAGAGCCTAGTGGATGGAGTGGATCATGGGGGCATGGCCTAGGGGACTATACCTGGTGCTCACCCCTTCCTCTCTGCCTTTTACACCCTCTCCTTGCTTCCTGGCAGCTGTAAGGTGAGCAGCTTTCCTACACTGGTCCCCTCCTCAATGGTGATTTTGCCTTACCACAAGTTTAAGGATTAGAGCTAGCTGTCCACTGGCAGGAACCTCTGAAGCCAAAATAAATCTTTCCTCCTTTGTCCTATTTATGTCAAGTGTTTTGTCACAGTGACAAAAAGTTAACACAGAAATACCGTAAGTGCCCATTTTGTAAGCAGTAGCAAAAAGAAACGATCAGGTTAAAATACAAGTCTAACAGCACTGTTGCACTTCTAAGAAACATTGAACTGGATCTGTGTGTACTGTTCATATGCATTTGTGGCTTAGTGTATTTTTATATTGTTGATTCTAGCTGAGGTGGACACTTACTATATTTTGATTAATAATTTCCTCTTGCTTGACATTGTCCATGCTTTCTGGCCTTAATTCCATTATCCTTAGCTGCTTTTTCCACTTGTCAATTTTTTTTTTTTTCTTCTTGATATTTTTCAAGTTCTTCTATAAAGGACAATATTGAAACTTTGGCATGAGAAGAAAGTAATTTGTTTTCAATAAATCTCCTATATGTACTTTTTGAGAGTAGGCAAGGATTTTGCTTATCATATTTTCAAGCTTAGTATCTTTAATTGAGTGAATAATCAGGAATTATTTGATAAATCGCTATTTTATTACATTTCTTTGAGTTATCAATATTATCAAACCAAAAGACATTGTGTGAGGACTTTATTAAATGAATAAGAGAAACAAAAAGTAGGAAAATTTCTCCACATTATATTAACAGCATTTCAATGTTTTAATCATTATGAGATCTCTGTATATCACACCTTGTTCATGATCTGTCTTATGGATTTCAAGTTAAGTCTCAGTGATACCATTTAAACTTACCTATTCATTACAATGTTCTCAGATTTTTAGGATAAGTGATGTTATTTGCACATGAATGTATTTATTGAAAAATGGATTATGTATATACCAACAAAGAATGCAAAAAAATAGGAAAGAAAAACCAAAAAAGGAATCTCCACATATTTTATTGACAACGTGTTACACAATCTGTACAATTTGAGAGTCATTTTAAATGGATTTTTATATTCTAGCCTGTTTGGCAATGTAGCTAAGAATAAGAGCCAGATATTTCTCTCATATTTACTTTCTAAAAGCTTTGCAGAACAACTTTTGAATTTGAAATTATAATTTTCCAAATATCCTCTATTTTAAAGGTCTTAATAGCTAAACATGAAACTTAAGTTCAATTCATTCTTGATATATGTTTTTGTGCATGCATCCATATGTGTGTGTGTTTCTTTGTGTATCTGTATATTTAATGGATGCTGTGTAGAAGAAAAGGACACTGAAGAATTCTGAAAGTGGATCCATTTGTGTTTCATAGAACTTTATTATAACCTCCAGAGAACATTTATATAAATATAAAACTAAATATAATATAAATATAAAGTATGTAAATAACAGTACTACACAAAAGGAATCTTCAGAAATTATCTAAGCCATCAGAAAACATTTTATATGCTAAAAACATTTTAATTAAAACAATCTGAACTCAAAATAGATTTATAAATTTAAAAATAACATTGGTATAACATTAAGGCTGCCTGCTAATTTATCTAATGTTTCTGAAATATCTATATCAATGTTATTTACATGGGCACTCATTTTTTATAATAATGTTGTTAGTTACATCTTTAACAAAAATATAAGCCACTCAAGTATGTTTCAACATTCTGATTGAATAGATAAAATATATTTGTGGATGTAAATAAATCACTAAAAACTCACTGAATTTATATTTCTTTTCTAGAAAAAAGAACTGGAGAAATCTTTAAATATATATGTCTAATTTTTGAACTTTGTCTTATAAATATTTTACTGTGGAATTTTTTTTTGTCAGCAAGGTATCCCCAAAGCTCCCATCTCTTAAATTATATATGTGAAGCAATTCTATACACTTGTGGTAATCTCAGACCCCTTACTTTCAGCTTGTTCCTGACCAGACTGCACACAGTGAAAATGAAGACATGTTTTGATTTCTGATCATCTTGGACAGGAAGTGTATACTAATCTATACATTCATCTCACTAATATTTGTATTTCCTTAAATCCTTTTGATGCACTACAAGTTTAATTGAGTAGAAAGTCAAAGTAATAAATGTCAATGAGAGAATAAGAAGACTAAAAAGACATAAATGAGAAGCCAAATTGGAAATATCTTATGAAAACAGGAGATCATTTTGAAATTCAAAAACTTCTCAGAGTCAATCAATAAACTGGTTTAACCAATTACTTTAAATATAGAAATGGAAGTATGAAACTACATGCAAATATACAGGGCAAACACTATATCAAGAATCAAGAATTGCTATCACTTTGCTACAGACTTTAT
This sequence comes from Heterocephalus glaber, assembly GCF_053883595.1. Lineage (NCBI taxonomy): Eukaryota > Metazoa > Chordata > Mammalia > Rodentia > Bathyergidae > Heterocephalus > Heterocephalus glaber. Next base: position 27,910,719 of record NW_028258372.1, read on the forward strand.
TCTGAAAATGAATTAAGCATGCACATGAATAAAATTAACTTTGGTGATGACAGGAACAAGCTTTTCAAGAAGGCTATAACTGGGCCCAGGGATTTAGCTCAGTGGGACTGTGCCTGCCTCGCAAGCACAAGGTTCTGAGTTCAATCCCCAATACCAACAAAAAAAAAAAAAAAAAAAAAAAAAGAAGGCTATAATTGATTGAGGGAGCAGTGGTATTGTAACCTCAAATCTGAAACATGATATACGTCAACAGTAGATGTTCATGAGCAAAGCCTGCTAGGAGGATGCTTAAGGGAGTAACAGGAGAAGGGGTATGGTTCTAAATAGTTGATGGGTGTTTTCTTTTTACTAAACTCATGAAAATACTTCATTAAAAAATAGATAACTACTCTACTGATAAACGGAAGGCAATCTAAGTATAATGAGGGAGTTTAATAATTTGGTTAAAGAGAAAAGTGATTTTCCAGTCACACTGCAACGCATAAACCATCTGCATGCACTTTGTCTACCATAGTGACAGAAACAAAACCTAGCATAAAATAAACTGATTCTATAGTCAAAGATAATACTTGTCTTTGTTTAAGGATCACTGACAAGTAATGAAATTACAAAATTACCTAAAGGAAGAGCAAAAAACCATTGTGGTGACTGGAGATGAACTTAGGTTTAAAGAAAAGTTGATGTCTAGATAAAAAACTATTCTCTGCTCCAAAGCCCTGATTGTGGATGATCATCAAACTCTGAGTGTGGTTGAGTCAGAGTTGATGCAACATCTCAGTGCCTACATGTATAAATGATTAAATATCACTGTCTGTTTCCTGAAAGGAAACTTAGGGAAGCAAATAGCTGTGCCAGTTATTTATAAAGAAGTAATCTCCTTGAAAATTGAGAAGTAAGGACAGCTGGGGAAGGAAAAAGAAGCCATACAAGTGTCTGGTTAAGAGCAAAGCCTGCTTATCCTAAAGAACTCTTCAATATAAGGGATTTGTCAGTTTTCAGAAAAATATGCTGCACTTTCTCCATAGTTCTGAGTAAACTAAACCCCAAGGTGTTATGAAACATATATTGTTGGTTCTGTATAGATTATGATCTTCAGAGAGGGCTAATATAGGTAAACTCACCTTAAGGGTCGGGCGTAGCAAGACACAGTATCTATCTCAACACATCTTAAGGTATATTATGTAAATTTGTTAGAAATTGATTACTAAAATTTAGATGACCTTTAGAGCCTATGAGAAATTGAAAGCAAAATAATTATTGCTATTATGTTTGTTTCTAATTATAATTAACAAGTATAACCTTAGTTTGTACTTTCATTTTTTGCATGGAAACAAAACCCGTGGTTGAAATAAAAGAGTAAAGCATCACTATCTAAATGATTTTTTTTTCTGAAGCAATCTTGTAAACCACAATAGTCTTTTGATGAGAATAAGCAGGGAAAATGATTGGAGATGACAGTGATGGATAGATATTTACTGATTTTACTTCAAAAAAGTGTTCTGTACTAAATAAAGAGCTTGACCTCTTAGAAAGATCTATTTAATTGATAGTGTTTCTTTTATGTAAATTTTGTGTAATCCAATTACACTAAACAAGAAAAGAAAGATGAGGAAAACTTTTGTAGTCTCAAATTTAAAAAATGTGGTCTAAAGTTTATTTTTTATTGAGGGATAAAGAAATTATTATGATTATCTATCTATTATGATTATGGGATCTACCCATGCATAAATCTACACATTACTACAGCACATTGATGCCACATTGCATTCTAACTTATGAAAATATCATATTTATTTGTCAGTTCTATCATTGATGGACATTTGAATTGCCTCACTACTTTGCTACTGTGAGCCAAGTTGCTATACATTTTCTACTACATGACTCTTGGTGCACATATTCAAAACTTTTTGTGCGGTAGACATCTGAAACTGGCATTGACAGGATGTAGAGGTTAATTATTTTAAATTTTCATTGTTATGAAATATAGTAAGTATATCTCTAATGTTAATTTTACTACTTTACATATCTTCCTGAAATTTTTGATATTTTAAAACTTTACCAAGCATTGATTATTGTTTGTTTGGGTTTTTTTTGGTACCAGGGATGGAACTCAGGTCCTTGTGCTTGCGCAGCAGGTGGCGAAACCACTGAGCTAAATCCCTGGCCCCTCAACATTTATTATTATAAAAATACATGTATAGGACAAGGGATTTAGCTCAGTGGTGCTGCTACCTGCCCCACAAGCACAAGGACCCGAGTCCTATCCTGGGTACCAAAATAAATAAATAAATAAAAATTCATGTACAAACATATATACAGAAGTATGTATGCAGGTGTATATGTAGATATATATGTCTATACACACATCTAATGGTTAATGAGTTATGATTTTCCTTAATTATGAATGTAATAAATGTTTTTATGAGTATCTTAATCTTCTTGCTTTATCTTCTGTGAAATACTTGCTCATACCCTTTGTCATTTTCATAAAAGTTGCTTGCCTTTTCCTTGTTGGTTTAATAGTTTACATCTCTATTTCCAACATCAGTCTGTTGTCATTTATATGATTTTTTCAGGTATTATATACAACTCTGTAGCTTCTTTTCTGTATTTTTATCTTTTTTTGCACGTGTAAGAATTCTTAGTTTCATTTTGTAACTTTGCTATACTTTTTCTAGTGTGAATGTTTTGAATACATTTGAAAAAAATATTGCCTATCTCAAAGTCTTAAAAACTTGTCTTCTCTAGTTGTTTTAACAAGTTCTATGATGCCCCCTTTCACATTTCAACATTGCATCTTCTGTTGATACATCATTTTTGTCAGGAAGGTATATATGATTAGGTCTGTCTATAGGAATATCAAACAGTCCCAGCAAAGTTTATTTTAAAAGACTATCCTCTCCCTATAGCTCTTTCTGCCCACCCTCATCATGTAGGTCTTGTTCTGTGTTATCTATTATGTTTCAAGACTTGTTTCTCCTTTCAGTTTTCCTGGTCTCTAAATTACTATTTTGACATAAACTCTGTCAGTAAGCTACCAATTGTAATTGATGGCTGACACTTTGGATTTATTTCTACCAATTTACACTATCTTATGTTTTATCCTCAAAAGGCCTAAAAATGAGTCATCTAGTTGTATATTGGGACCAATTAACACAACATTATTTCAACTACTTGAGTATGAGACTTGATTTTTTAAATGTAATTTTAAAAGCTGTTTCTATTTACTTTTCTGCTTTTCTGATGTGTTAATGGGCACTAGATTTTGAATTGTTTTGCCAATATGTGGAGCTTTATTTTTAAATTTACTTTATGGGTACATTTTAGATATATGTTATTATCACATTCATCATTGGATATTTGTACATGTACACGAGATATCTTAGTTCTTGTTTTTTCCCATTCCCCTTCCCTCCCTTCCACCCCTCCACCCCTCCCTCCCTATTTACAAAAGCTTTGCTTCCATTTCTTTCCTCATAATAGCTAAATTTTGGAAACAACTCAAATGCCCAACAACTATTGACTGTATAAAGAAGTTGTGATTTTTTTAATAAAATGGAGTGCTATTCAACCACATAGAAAAAAAAATATGTGGAGCTGTTACATATGTGATACCATAAAATAAAAGATCCTCTTCTGAATGCTATTATAGAAAATTTCTGAAAAGTCCATTTTAAGTAGGAAAAATGTTATATTTAAAATGTCCAGGTGCCACCCAGGAGCATTGCCCCTTGGGCACAGAGGAGCAGAAGAGCCAAGCTGCATGGGCACCAGTAAGCTCCCCCCTACACCTCTGGCCACTGGGCCATGCCAGAACCTGGATCCATACAAAATAGGGGCAGTGGGTCAGAAAGGCCATTTTTCTGAGCTCCAGAAGATAGAGCAGAAGTGAACAACAGAAAGAAGGCTTCTTTTGGCCTCCTTGATGATAATTGAAGCCTACTGGAAAAGTGAAAAAAAATCCCTGCAATAAAGGCACACCAGACCACTGTAGTTGGTAAGTTGGAGGGATCACCACCTCCTATTGGAACCTGGACTATCTTTAGAGGAAGGGCAGCTGGAACCTACAGTAGAACCTTGCAGAGTTCAGCACAGTAGGAGGTCAGGGAACTACTTGGGCCTTGCAGCAAGAAATGAACCTGAATCTCAGGGGATAGCTGCTGGCTTGCTGAGACTAATTGACTTAGATCTGCACACTCCTGACCACACTGTCTATTGTGACAGCAGACATTCCCTGAAGGAGGCCCTTTATTTTTATTTTTTATTTTCAAAGAAATTTTTTCTCTTATTTTTAATACCTTTTAATTCTTTTCTCTTTTCATTTTTTCATTTTTTCTCTTCTTTTTCTTTTTCTTCTTTTCTATCTCAATGCTCTCTCTCTCTCCCCCCACCTTGTTCTTCAATTCTTCAACTTTTTGTTCCTGTCCCTGCCCTAATTCGAATTTCCTTTTTTCTTTCTTTTTCTTTTCTTCTCTCTTTTTCCTTCTCTTGATTGTCATTAGTTTCAAAGAAAAGTGAATACAGTTTCTAGCCTCCCTATTGCTGTTAGGTTGTTCTATTCCTGTGTTTGTTCTTCATTCTTCTCCTCTTGTCTTCAACACCTTCCTAGAGTTGGCAAGATCTTCCTGTGTACTCTGGCCTCACTTCTAACCTTTCCCTATATTTCTACCTATCTATCCCTCTCACCCCAACTACTTCTAAGTCCCCATCCCAAAGGGTAAAGTTGCTATATTAAAGTTTATTCAGTATAAACATATTTTGGGCTGGTCTTCAATTTTGATTTAATTCAAACAGTTAAAGGTGATAGATTAATAACTACCACAAATTGTCATTTTCTAAGCTGTGCTTGATACTATTGTTATTGCTGATTGTATCACTTGGGCTAAGGTGTTGTGATTGATATAATGGTATAATGAAAATGAGATTGCCCCAGAGTCATTAGAGACTCAAAACCTAATGACCAGCTATATCTGGAAGACAAATCTGAGAAGCAATCATTCTATAAGGGTTCTAAATACAAGCAACAAAGATACTTACAATAAGCAATATTAAAATATCAACCCAGGAATTAAACCAAAAACAGCACCAACACCAAAAATAGAATGAGAAGACACTTAACCAAGGCACAAAACCAGTCTACCATCTCCCCAAAGGCAAATACTGGGAGAAATGAGGTAAAAAAATCTGATGATCACCTGGACACTGAACTGATGGCACAGGATGTAAGAAAACAGATGAATGAGGCTCTAGAAAAATTCAAAAACAGAAGTAATTTTTGAGATAACCACAGAGATGGTGGGCAGAATGAAAGACATAATTAGAGAATCTAGAATAGAAACAGATAAAAATAATAGATGAGCTCAAGAACCTGATGGAAGCCATGAATCCCCAGCACAGGAAAGAAATGGAAACCATGAAGACACAACATAGGAAAGAAATGGAATCCATGAAACATATTCAAACAAATATCCAGGAGACTAAAAATTGAAAGTATTTGCAACAGAATGAGTGAATGTGAAGACAGAATATCAGATATAGAAGACAGGATGGCGGTCAGTGACCATGAAAAGAAAGATCTCTTAAAAATAGTAAGGGACCATGAGAAATCAATCCAGCAACTCCTAGATGATGCAAAGAAAAATAATATAAGACTGATGTGAATCCACGAAAAAGCAGGAGAATGTACAAATGACATTAAAAAAAAATGGTTCACAGAATTAATGACAGAAAACTTCCCCCAAAGAGCAAAAGAATTTGACATAGAGATCAGTGAGGCATATAGGACTCCAACTAGCCATGATTAAAAAAATCTACACCTAGACATATAATAATCAAGATTCCCGAAACCCAACAGAAGAACAAATTGCTACAAGCAGTTAGAGAAAAGAAACAAATCACATGCATAGGAAAGCCCATCAGAATCACAGCGGACTTTTCAACACAAACCCTCAAGTCAAGGAGAGCCTGGAGTGAGGTATTTCAAGCCCTAAAAGAAAACAACCTCCAACCTAGACTGATGTATCCTGCAAAACTATCTGTGAAAATTGATGAGGAAGTAAGATATTTCCATGACAAATCACCCCTAAGAAATTTCACAAATATCAATCCAGCACTCCAAACCATTCTAAACAATATCCTGGAAAAAGACAATGAAGTTTACAACTCCATAAAGCCCAATAGAGCAAATCTACCAGGCAAGGCAAGAAATTAAAGGGAGAGGAGGAAAAATAAAAGAGCCAACAACAGGAAAATAACATGAAAATGATAAGTCAATACATACCAGTTATAACCATCAATATTAATGGCTTCAACTCACCAACCAAAAGAAAGAGATGCCAGAATGGATTAAGAAGTGAAATCCAACAATATGATGCATACAAGAGACTCACTTAGCTCACAAAGAAATTCACAGACTGAAAGTAAAAGGATGGAAAACTGTTCTTCATGTGACAGGAGCTCAGAAAAAAGGTGGGGTAGCTATCTTATTTGCAGACAAAGGAGATTTAAAACCAAAACTAATTAAGAGAGACAAAGAATGTCTCTACATTCTCGGAAAGGGAACAATACAAGAGGAAAAGATGATAATCCTAAATATACATGCACCAAATATTAATGCTCCCAACTATACAAAACAAATATTAATGGACGTGAAAAACCAAATGACCACTAATACAATTGTAGTGGGGGATCTCAATACTCCACTGTCACAAATAGACAGATCATCTAGACAGAAAATCAACAATCAAATAATAGAACAGAACCAATCTTTTGAACAAATGGACTTAATAGATATCTACAGAGCGTTCCACCCTATAAAATCAGAACATACCTTCTTTTCAGCTGCACACAGGTCATTCTCCAAGATAGACCACATGTTAGCTCATAGAACATGTTTAAGTAAATGCAAAAGAATTGAAGTTATCCCCTATATATTATCAAATGATAGTGCAATTAAACTAGAGATCAATAGCATAAGAAACCGCAAGAATGCCACAAACACTTGGAAATTGAATAACACCCTCCTGAACAACCAATGGGTCACAGAGGAAATCAAATAAGAAATTGCACAGTTTCTGCAATTAAATGATAATGCCAATACAACATACAGGAATCTAGGGGACACAATGACAGCAGTTTCTATGAGGGAAATTCATAGCAGTAAATGCCCATACTAGGAAAACAGAGGGAGTTCAAATAAATGCACTAATGCTGAAACTTAAGCTCCTAGACAAAGAAGAGCAAGAGAAACCCAAAGCTCATACAAGAAAGGAAATTATAAAGATCAGAGCAGAAATCAATCCAATGGACACTAAGAAAATGAACAAAAAATCAACAACTAGAAGATTTGATTTTTCAAAAGAATAAATAAATTCTATAAACCCTTAGCCAAATATCAAAAACAGGAAAGAAAAGGCTCAGATTCATGCAATTAGGAATGAAAAAAGTGAAGTCACAACAGATCCAGCAGAAATCCAGAGGATCATCAATACTTACTTTGATATACTGTACTCTAATAAAATGGAAGACATAGAAGAAATGGACAGATTCCTAGATACATATGAATTACCAAAGTTGAATGAAGAAGATATAAAAATTCTTAACACCCCAATACAATCAGTGAAATTGAAAAGGTAATTAAAAATTTGCCAACAAAGAAAAACCCAAGTTCTGATGGGTCACTGCTGAATTCTACAAGACATTTAGAGAAGATCTTTTGCCACTACTCTTTAAACACTTCAGTGAAATTGAAAGGGAAGCAATATTTCCAAATTCATTCCTGGAAGCAAGTGTTACTTTGACTCCAAAACCATGGAAAGACTCAACCAAAAAAAAAAAAAAAAACCCACAGGCCAATCTCCTTAGTGAACGTAGATGCAAAAATCCCCAATGAGAACTGGCAAATAGAATACAGAGAGTCATAACGAAGATCATACAGCCTGACAAAGTCAGATTTATCCCAAGGATGCATGGATGATTCAACATACATAAATCAATAAATGTAACACACTGTATTAATAGGGTGGAGGACAAAATCATATGATAATCTCAATAGATGCAGAAAAAGCATTTAACAAAATTCAATACCCATTTATGATTAAAACCCTATAGAAAATTGGAATAGATTTTCTTATTTCAACCTGATAAAGGTCATGTATGAAAAACCAAAACCCAACATCATACTAAATGATCAAAAACTGAAAACTTTCATGCTAAAATCAGGAATAAGACAATCCACTATCCACTATCCACTATCACTACTATCACCACTCCTGTTCAATATAGTTTTGGAAACATTAGCCACAGATATTAGACAAGAGAAAGAAATAAAAGGAATAAAGTTAGGAAAGGAAGAAACTAAACTGTCATTACCTGCTGACAACATATTCTACATAGAAGACCCAAAAAACTGTGCGAAAAGACGTCTAGACTAAATTGACAGATTCAGTAGAGTAGCTGGATACAAGGTCAACACTCAAAAATCAATAGCCTTCTTGTACACAAAAAACAGATTTATTGAGAGAGAAATTAGGGAAAGAATCCCTTCCACAATACCATCCAAAAAAATGAAATATAGAGGAATCAATCTAATGAAGGAAGCAAAAGACCTCTACATTGAGAACTACAACACTCTGAAAAAAAGAGATTGAAGGGGATATAAGAAAATGGAAAGATATCCCTTGTCCCCAGGTAAAAGAATGATTATAGTGAAAATGGCCATAGTTCCAAAACTGCTATACAGATTCAATACAATCCCAATTGAAATCTCAACAGTGTATTTCACAGAACTAGAAAAAACAATCCAAAAATTCATTTGGAACCAGAAGAGACCTAGAGTAACAAAAGCATTTCTAGCCAACAGAGACATGGCAGAGGGTATTACAATCCCCAACTTGAAATTATACTACAAAGCCACTGTGATAAAAACAGCATGGTACTGGCAAAGAAACAGACCTGAGGATCAACTGAATAGATTAGAAGATGCAGAAACAACTCCAGACATACTCTGCTACCTCCTCTTTGACAAAGGAGCCAATCATCCTCACCGGAGGAAAGATATCCTCTTTAATACCTGGTATGGAAAAACTGGATTTCAACTTGACAAAGACTAAATGTTGACCTCTATCTTTCACCAAGTACTAAATTAAACTCCAAGTAGATTAAGGATCTAAATATTAAAACAGAAACACTAAACTTGCTGGGAGATAAGTTAGGTAGATCTCTCAAAGACATTTGTATAGGAAAAGACTTTATGAACAAATCCTCAGTAGCACAGGAACTAGCACAAAGTATCAACAACTGGGATCTGTTCTTATTAAAAATATTCTGTACTGCAAGAGAAACCACCAACTGTGTGAAGAGACAACATAATATGTTGGAAAAAACTTTTACCACCTGTTCCTCAGACAAAAGTCTACTATCTAGAATATATAAAGAACTCAAAAAAAATCAGACCCCCAAATATAAAGACCCAATTAAAAAATCGGCATCTGAAATGAACAAACATTTCTCAAAGACATAAAAGCAGCAAATAAACATATGAAAAAATGTTCAACATCACTGGTCATTCAAGAGATGCAAATGAAAATGGTGCTGAGATTCCACCTCACTCCAGAAAGAATGGCTGCTATCAAGAAATCAACCAATAACAAATGTTGGTGTGGGGGTGTGGGGAGAAAGGAACCCTTCTTCATAGTTGGTGGGAGTGCAGACTGTTGCAACCACTGTGGAAATCAATATGGAGATACCTCAAAGAACTAGGGCTAGAGGTCCCATTTGACCCCAATATTCTCCTGTTCAGTATCTTTCCAAAAGAATTAAAAGAATCACACCACAGCAATATATGCAGATGCATGTTTATAGAGGCACAGTTTATAGTAGTTAAAACTTGGAAACAGCCCAACTGCCCATCAACTGGAGACTGGATGAAGAAGATTTTTTTTATATAAAATGGAGTACTACTCAGCCATAAAGAATGAGAAACTAGAGACATTTATAGCTATGTGGATGCACATTGAGGCCATACTCTTAAGTGAAATAAATAGGACACAAATGTGTAAATACTGAATAGTTTCTCTGGTGTGAAAAACTAAAAGTGTAAGTAAGAATTAAAATGTATAATATACAATGTGAAGTATGAAGAAAAGGTGTAAAGGAGTAGGGGAATTGGGAAAGGTAGGTGAAAGAAAGAAGGGAAGAGAAAAGACATGAGAAAAGGAAAAATGGAAACAAAGTCTTTGTAAGTAGGGAATGGTGGAGGGATGAAGGGAGGGCAGGGGAATGGAGAAAAAATAAGGACCAAGATACATCATGTAAAGGCACAAGATCCCAATGATAATGTAACTGTATTATGTATTTAAAATGTCCATTAAACTTAATGAAAAAAATAAATAGAATAAAATATTTATAATTTATTTTTATCAATATATAATAGTCCAGATTATTATTTTAAAAGCAAAAACACATACAGATGTAGATCCAAAATGGAAATGACTGAATTCCACTTGCATTGCTTTCAGGAGTATCCTGATGATGTAAAATTCCATTGTTCTCTCTGGTTATACTGCTTGTGAGTCTTTCTCTGACTTACATGTATGTGCTTATTTCCTTTTGTATAGGTGGTTATCACAGATTGATTGAATTCTAGCATATCAAAATTCGTAGTTTTCTTCTTCTTTTAATGAAGAAAATCAAAATGAGTTGTTTTTCCTTTACTTGAGAAGGTATAGCTTCCTTGCTCAGCATCTTATTTCAATTAAATGAAATTCCATCCTCATCAGAATTCTTGCAAGTATGGCATATTTATTGAAAATTTCATCTTTAATCAAGATATTAGTTTTACTGTTCAATATTTTAGTTTCTTCCATATTCTGGTTATTTGCAAATATTTTTAAAATTTGGTATGTTGTCTCTTCACTTTGTTGAATATTTTCCTTGCTCTGCACAAGTTTCTCAGTTTGAGAGACAGAGAGAAAAAACACATTTTTACATATCCAGAGAAAGAGAGAGGAGCAAATCAAGAATTAAAATTAATTCATCACTACACAACTCACTCCAAATAAAAAAATTGAACTATAGTATAATAAGTAAGTACATGAGAAGAAATACAATGAAGTATGCAAATACTTAGTAAAACATATACTTTATGGATTTATTAAGTTATATTAAACTTACATCAAGGAAAGTAGTCAGTTTAATAAAGAAACCTCTTATCATGAGGACAATTTCAGACCCAGGTGACTTTATTTGTGAATTTACAGTACTTTTAAGGGAAAAATAATACATCTCCACATAGACTCTTCAGGAAAATTCAAGAGAAGGAAATGCTTCCCTACCATTTTATAAGACCCCTGTTACACTGATTCCAAACCAGATAATGACACAGCAAGGAACAGAAACTGCAGAATACTGCCTCTTATTAAAATACAAATATTTAATTTTATATTAACTATTTAACAGAATATAAAAAGTATCACATATCTTGGAAAAATGTGGATTATTCCAGAAATGCACAGTTGTTTTGATATTCAAAAGTTATTTATGTCATATACTCTGTTGAAAAAACAAACGACAATCATTCTTTGTCCATTAAAAACAAAATTGAAAAGGAAAGAAAAAAGTTCCCTGAGAAAGAGATAAAATGTTCCTATCGAATTAGGACAATTCTAACAAATGAGTTCACAAATTAAGTTTTTTAATTAAAAAAAAAATTAGCAGCTAATATTGTACGGATTTATCATATTATGATGTTTTGAAGTACACATATGTATCTCATATATTGTATTACATTGCAGAATGACTACATCTAGCTAATTAACATAGGTATTACCTCATGTGGTTATATTTGTGATAACACACTTTATATTACAGTCGGTATTTTTCAAGCACATAACATATTTTCTATAGTCACCATGTTGTACAAGAGTTTTATCTAATTGAAGCTTTGTGAATTGTAACCAATATTTCACAAACTCGTTGTCTCCACCCACAACCACCCTAGAAGTCCGTTGCTACCATTTTACTTTCTACTTGTATGAGAACAGCTTCTTTATATTCCATGTATGACTTTCTTTGAAACAAACCAGCAAATACCTAAAGAAAGGATAATACTTAAAAGTTCTCAAATGTGACATTTCATGATAATGTTAAAATATTGCATATCTTGATTTATTTGAAAACCAAACTGAAAATAATGTCATGTATATAGATTGGCTAGGATAATTATGAGATTATTACCACAGTAACAATTTCAGAGTACAAAAATATTAGATATCTTGGCAGACTTACTGCAGGGTCTGAAATATAGTATATAGTCAATACATTCTGGTTAAACAAATTAACATAATATTTCTAATTGAGTCTCTAGTGATTTAATTTGGACTTATATCCAAATCATTACTACATAGTATATATGATCATTTTTAGAAATATAAAGACAACTTTAAATATAGCAGTAATAATGCTAATCATACAGTAAAATATATTTTGCTTCCTCTTATGTTTTCATTATATCTTAAGGTTAATAAATAGAAACCAATTAATTGCTTTATGTACTGCCATGAAATTATATCATTTTCTATAAATGTCCTAGAATTGTGAATAAGAATTATTTACAATTAAATATTATGCTTTAAAAAATTATGCCTTATGTGATTTTTATTGCCAAGTAAATCAAAAGGAAATGTTAGAATTATTTTAAATTAAGCATATTACTTATAATTTCAGTATTTCTTTCAATTATTTAATTGAACATTTTATTTCAAAAATATTCCCTCTGATTTTGATATAAAGGCATTTATTTTTACTCTGACATTGTACGTAACATCTTTGCACAGAAAAACACTTTGTACTTTGGTTACTTAAAAAAAAAACATATAACCCAAATTAGACTTATCCTCTGTTTACAAAAATAAATGAAATAAAATTGAGACATTTTCATTTAAAGAAAAACATATGAAAAACCATTCTTTCTTACCATGTTCAGGCATAGATTTTATATTCATCAGTTTGAGATATGCTATTGGTGTCTTTCTTTCCCACTAACAGTAAACATGATTAACTATTCTCTTTTTGACATAGTTCAAGGAGACAGGCTTTGATCCAACTGCCTCTTGGCTAACTCTAAACTCTGGGACTGAAACAGATCAAAACTACTGATTCTAGGATAGAGACTTTGAAACTTGGTGTTTTCCATGGAAAAGCTTTATAGCTCACTCTCTGTAAGTTTTGCATATTATTAGAATATTTTTTACTAAGTTATAAAAAATGAGTATAGCTTAATATTTGACAGAAGTACCTTTTGTCTTGCTTCATGGCAATCAAATAAGTTTTCCATTAAGATTCCAAAATTTTTAAATATTTAATATTTAAAGTATAATCTCTTGAATTTTGCATATAAAAAGCATTCTTGATAAAGTTTAAAGTTGATAATTATAATTTAAAAATATAATTAATATTGAGGAGTCTTTTTGATTTACAAATTTTAGGCAGTGACATTTGCAATTCGTGTCATCAATTTAATTTCGTGAAAAAGGATTTCCTAATAAAATGATGATGGAATGAGTGTCTCTCCAAAATTTATTTAGTAATTAAAATATATATTTCCTTAAAACAAGATAATAATGACACTTAAAATTATTTTTGGCCATTCTTTGAGTTCAAACTCCTGAACAAAAATAGTGATCCTTACAATGTTTTGTGTCCCTCCCCTCAAGAGGGAATCTTCTGGAATGGAGGTTGATGGACAGTGTGATTGTCCAGTCTTGGACCTCACCTGCCCCTTACCTAAGTTTCTAAACAATTACAACTCTTCCTCTGGCCTATAATTATTTTAACTACTTCTGAAGATTTATATTGATTTTCTACATTCATTTGTGTGATGTTAACATAGGTATTGGATGATAATTATAACTACCAATAGCTATTGCTTTTCTGGGGGAATGTTGACTTGGATGCAAATAAAGCCAAATAAAAACCACTCTCCTATTCAATAAGAATCTATAAAAAAATTTCAACATTTTGCATACATATTAACATTCATATAAAGATTATATAATATCTTATTATATGCTACCAATACACTTTTAAAAGAAGGTAAAGTTTAAATTTATTGCCAAAATTCCATATACACCAGTAAATATGAATCATTTCAAATCTAGGTGATTTATATTCAATAGGTACAGTTTTAGTATACAGAAGCAAATATCTAAATGGAACATGCTTAACCAACATACAAAATATTTTTGTTATATGAATAATTTTGGATATTTCTCAGAAAAAAATATTTTTAAAATCTCCAGTAAACACTACAAAATTAGTTTAAATATTTGTCTTACTAAAGTCTTCTAGCCTATAAATTTAACATTTACTATGTTCTTTGTACTTTTACTTGTTAAACAATTTCATAGACTCTCACTATACTACTTTATTTTTTAAAATTCACTTTCCATTGTTCACTGTGACTCATTTTTATTCATTTGTAAAGGGTAGCTTAGCTTTATAGCATCTGTCAGTATTGCTGGTGATAAGTTTCTTTTGGTACATTTAGATAGCAGTGAGTAGAGCAGTTGGTCGGTGGTATCAGTGCACTGTATAGACATTTATTCTTTTCCTTAGAAACTTAGTAAATCCTTTTTATAACACACTTCATCATTTCCATCCACTGGCTTGATTTCTAGTCTGTGGCACTAAAATAGTACAATTCAGCTTTTCAGGGAGGTTTCCTTTCAAACAAAGCTAATGTAATAATACATTCCAGAAAAGGAGGATATGTAATAAGATCTGTAAGTATTTCTATGAATAATTTTAATGTTACATTTGTTTTCTGTTTGTTGGAGTAAAATATAAACATATATTTTTTGTGGTTAAAAGGTATGGTGGAGATATAAAAAATGAAAAGCAAATATTTCTAACCTCTTTATATGAACTATTTCTACATATTTTTATAAGTTGTATAAAGGTTTTATATATCATAAACAACTCACATCATTGAAATTTTATATAAATTTTCAATAGTAGTAAATATGAATCACTTGGAAGTTACATTCTTAGAGAAATTTGGGACAATTTAATACAAATTACAAATAACAATACAAACTGAGGTTTAATTTCATATACCTCATAAAATGTTTTAATGAGGCTATTTGATTTAAAGTTGAATAAACAGCATTTAGAACTAAGTAACGATCAAATAAAAATTTGAAAATAGGAAAGAAACGGAGAATGTCAACCAAAATCTTTCTTCTGGCTTTTATGGTCTTAAATGATTTATGTTCGCTCAAGATCTGTGATGGTAACTCCTGGTACCCACTTATGAATTTCTGGTTACACTATTCTCTAACCTAATTCCCAAACTTCTTACTTGGTCTTAAGAACCTGTGTGTGTGTTGTTTACTTGTCCAAAATACTATCTGTAGGTCATTGTCAGACTTTAGTCTTTTGGCCTTATGGTCTCAAATTAGAAACCATCTCATAAAATGATTTATAGGGATCCTCTTATCAAAAAGTGATAAATGTAGAATTATTTGAAGAGATGGTTTCTAATTTGAGAATGTGAGGGTAATTACTACATTTCCAGCACAAAGAATAATGCTTAGTACACAAAGTAGTACTCAGTAAATCTTTATTAAGGGAATACAATTACTTCTCAGGTAAATTTCAAAATTGATTATAATCACATGAAATAGGGAAGACCAATGAACTGTGGTGGAAAATTCATTCTATTGTGTCAAAAGCCTAATTTTCAAAAAAACTCCAAAACCTTAGTATATTAATAAAACAGAATTTTATTTTTCATATGTTGAAATTCCAATCACTATGTGACCTTCTTAGTGTGTTCTGTCAATCCTAGGGTCCTTCTGCTTTCTTCATTTTCCACTTAAAGTCTTAGAATCCTCCTCATTGAGATGCTAGCTGAGGAGGTGAGCTGCTCCCAGTGAACAGGAGGAGGCTTCTGGGAAGCCATACCACCCCCACAGCACAGAGGAGGTGAGCCACTCCCAGTGAACAGGAGGCTTCTGGGCAACAGTACCACCCTCACAGCACAGAGGAGGTGAGCCTCTCCCATGGAACAAGAGGAGGCTTCCAGGCAGCTGTACCACTGCCACCAGCATGGAGGTGGTGAGCTGCTCCCAATGAACAAGAGGATGTTTCAGGGCAGCTGTACCACCCCTGCCAGCAAAGAGGAGGTGAGCCATGTGAGTGACATCAGCAACCCCTTCTCCCCTCATTGAAATGAGAAGACACATAAACAAGTTTCAAAACCAGACTTCCAGATCACCTAGAACAACCCCAAAGGGAAATGAGATGGAACATTCTGATACTCAACCACCTGGACTCCCTGAACTGGCAACAACAGAAGATCTGGAAAACATGAAATCAGAAATAATTTCTCACATAACAGCAGAGATTGTGTCCATAGTGCAAGACATGATTAATATATCTAGAGATGACACAAATAAAAAATAGAGGAGCTGAGGAACATGATGGAATCCCAACATAGGAAACAAGTAGAATCCATAAAACAGATATAAACAGATTTCCAAGAGATTAAAAGCTCCATTGAAAGTCTGTGCAGCAGAATGGGCCAATGTGAGGACAGAATTTTAGGTATAGAAGATAAGATTGGTATTCATCACCAGGAAAAGAAAAATTTCTTTAAAATTTTAAGGGACCACAGGAAATCAATCCAGCAGCTGCTAGATGATGCAAAGAAGAATAACATAAGACAGATTGGAGTCAAAGAAAAAACAGGAGAGAGTGCAGATGACATAAAAAAAAATCTGTACACAGAAGTGATGGCAGAAAACTTCCCAAGCAGGGGAAAAGGACTTGACATACAGATAAGTGAGGCATATAGGACTTCAAGTAGCTATGATCAAAAAAAAAAAAAATCTACACATAGGCATATAATAGTTAAGATTCCAGAAACACAACAGAAGAACAAAATTCTATAAGCAGTTAGAGCAAAGAAACAAATCACATACAAAGGAAAGCCCATCAGAATCACAGCAGACTTTTCAATGCAAACCCTCAAGCAAGAAGAGCTTGGAGTGATGTATTTCAAGCCCTAAAGGAAAAGAGCCTCCAACCCAGATTGATGGACCCTGCAAAATTACCTTTCAAAATTGATGGAGAAATAAGATACTTTCATGACAAAGAGCACCTTAGGAACTTCATGAATACCAAACCAGCACTCCAAAAAATTTTAGACAATACCCTAGGAAAAGACAATGAGGATCACAAGCCCAGGAAGCCCAGCAGAATGAATCTGGTGGGTGTGACTAGAAATTACGCGCAAAGGGGGAGAATAAAACAAACAGAAAAAGTCATGGCGATGTAAGTCAATATGTTTCAGTTATAACCATCAATGTTAATGATCTCAATTCACCAATCAAAAGAAATAGACTGGCAGAATGGGTCAAGAAGTAAGGTCCAACAATATACTGAATACAAGAAACACATTTAACTCAAAAAGAAACTCATAGACTGAAAGTTAAAGAAAGCAGGAGTAGCTATACTCTTTGCAAATCAAGTGAATTTCAAATGAAAATCTGAAATACTCTGATCCCAACAATTTCAGATAAGGGATAATCAACTTGTATAAACAAATCTATTGTGAACATGTGTTTTCATTCTTCTTAAGTAAAAACTTAAGAACAGAACTGTTGGTTCTTAACAGTAATACAAGAAATTTCTACATTGTTTTCCAAAATGGTTTTATCATTTTACATTGACATTAGCAGTATTAGTAAATTCTGATTCACACCTAAAGTGACATTTGTTCTTTTAAAACTTTTAACTCATCTCCCTAATGGTTGTATAATTCAATCTTGTTATTGTATTGATTAGTATTTTTCTGATTCTAGTGTTGCACACCTTTCCTGGTTATTTATCATCTTCTTGTGTGTACTTTTTAATTGGATTGTCTATTAATGAGGTGTAAGAGTTCTTTATATACTCTGTTCTTAGGTTATATGCATTATAAATATGGTCTGTTTAAGGACTACTTTTCATTTTCTTAACAATGTCATTTAAAGTTCCAAATTTTGATGGAATCTCATTTAACAATTTTTTTCTTCTATACATCATGTTTTTTATATCCTAGGAAATTCTTACCTCCTCTAAATTCATAAACATTTTACCTTATAATTTCTCCTTAAAATTTGATAGCTTTAGTCTTTCATATTTAGGTTCATAGATCCTTTCAAGTTATTTTTATGTATGGAAATAAAGGGTTGAGGTTAATTTTTTACATACAGATACCAGGTGTTCCAGTGCCATTTACTGAAAACACTATCTTTTCCTCTGCTCTTGAATTGAGTTTATGTTCTATAAAATGTTAGTAGTAAATAATCTTTCAAAACTCAGTGGACCATATATGTGTGGTTGTATTTCTAGATTCTCTGTTTTATCCAAATGATCTATATGTCTTTCCTTACACCAACACTGCCTTGATTACTGTAACTTTACAGGAAGTCTTAAAATTAGGTAATAAATGTCTTCCAACACTGTGGGTTTTATTGTTTTTGTTTTTTGTTTTGTTTTTCTTTTTACTTTCCTAGGTTCTTTGTACTCCTACATAACTTTTAAATTTCAATATCCAATTCTTCATTTACAGCAAGTATACATAGACCTGAATTTTTATATATACCTTGTGTATTCTAATCCTGCTAAATTCAAATACAAGTTCTAGGAGCTCCTAGAGATTTCTTAGTATTTTCTCTGTAGATGACCATCTCATCAACATATAAAGATTTTACTTCTACCTTGCCAATCCTATCCTAATTGTGTCATTTTATTGCCAGACTATTTTAGTTTGGGCCTGTGTTTCAAAGTTTAATAAACAGATGAAGAATAGGCATATCTGCCCTTGTTCCCCACTTAGGGAGAAAGCATTGTATCTTCTCCATTCATATAAGGCATTTTTGCTGGAAGTATGGAGTACATGACTTATCTGTTGAGAAGGTTCTGTTCTACTTCTAGCCTCCTGATAGCTTTTACCATGAACAGCTATAGAATTTAGTTCAATACTTCTTCTCCAACTGGTGACAGGATCATATGGCTTTTTCCTTTCCTCTGCTAAAAAGATGACTTTTGGGGATGGATCTTCCAATGCTGAACCAATACTGCCATCCCTATAATAAAACCACTTTCTACATACTGCCAGATCTGACTTCTAATAGTTTGTTTTGTTAAACAAGTTTTTATCTATGTTCATACATTTTTCTTCTATTATCTTTATCTAGTTTTACTATTAGCACAATGTTGATTTCCTAAAATGAGGCAAGAAGTGTTCCGTTTTCTTCTGCTTTAAATGTTTGACATAATTTATCAGTTAAAAACTATATGAGCCTGTTGTTGTCAAATAAGTAGGTTTTCAAGCTAGGAATATACTTTCTTTAATAGGTACTATCCAAATTTTATATTTCCTCCCAAGACAGTTGCAATCATTTGTCTTCCAAGGTAATTCTTAGACTGTGTCAAATTTTATTTCAAAAAAGATTTTTTGTAATATGCCTTCTATATCCTTTTAAATTCTGTAAAATCTATTGTAATGTCTTCTAGATCTTGATATTGCAATTTTTAAAATGTATAACTGATATTGTGTAATAGGACGAAAATGTCTAAAGGAGTAGGGGAAGTGGGAGGAGCAGGGAAAGGAAAGAAGAGAAAAGAAAAAAATATGAGAAAAGGAAAAAAAAAGGAAACAAAGTCTTTGCAAATAGGGAAGTGTGGAGGAGGTGAAGGGTGAGCAGGGGAATGGGAAAAAAAAAAAAGAACCAAAATACTCATGTAAAGGTACAAGATCCCAATGATAAATGTAACTGTATTTTATACCTAAAATGTACCAATAAACTTAATGGAAAAGAAAAATAAAATAAAAAAATGGAAACAAATTCTTTGTAAATATGGAGGGATTGAAGGTTTGAAGGGAGGGCAGGACAAGGGGGAGAAAATAAGAACCAAGAGATTATGTAAAGGTACAAATTTCCATGATGAATGTCATTATATTGTCTATCTAAAATGTACCAATAAAATTAAATTTTAAAGAAAGAGACACTAGCTGTGGATCATCGTGATAGTGATGTATTTTCCTTTTGTATATAATCCCAAATGAGACTGGATCTGGTCAATACAAAAAAAAATAAGAAATGTAGTTATGTGCTGAAGTGAAGAAAAGATAAATTTTGGCCATCAAATATATGTATATGTATATATATATATATAATAGTTAAAGAACAATATGTAAGTTGTTATAAAAATCACATTTGTCTTCACTATTTCACTCTAAAATCCTAATTGTACAACATGTTTTTCAGAAATAAAACTGTTTATTAATAAATTAAATTATATCTAGAAATGTAAATGACAGTGATTTAATTTTGTGTTCAATAAAATGATCAAGACAAAAACATCTAGAAGGCAATAGTTCCAGTGATCCAGATCCTGAACCCAAATCAGTAACCCATAGCTGTGATTCGGTATTAGAAGTTGTGGATTTTGGATTAAAAACTGTTGGAGAATTTCTGAGATATGCGATTGGATAAGATTTACAAAAGGTGGCAATAATTTCAAAAATCTCATAAGAAGTTAACACTTATTTTATCATCCTATTCCAGATAAAATATTTGGATAAGAGGAAATGAGAGTAAAATGGCCAGTTCAAGAAAGAAAAAAAGTTTGAATATGATTTTCCAATCATATTATATCCAAATTCATATTATTCAGTGTATTTACAATTATTCTATTGAAATATAGGTACAATGTTATTTGTATCAATATGTATTATGCAAATTGTAATAACAATGAAAACAGTGTATATTTCCCCCAAAATAATATGTTAATGGGACGGGGATTTAGCTCAGTGGTTTCACTCCCTGCTGCGCAAGCTCAAGGACCTGAGTTCGATCCTTGGTACCAAAAAAAAAAAAAATGTTAACATGTCCCATGTTATCTACATATCATACAATAAAAGGCATCTAAAAATCAGATATAGCCCTATAGCAACTGACTTGAGGAAGATGTCAATAGCGTATGTATATCAAAAATTTTGAAAAATCAGATTTCAAATCAATGTACTTGAAATAATATCATTTGAGAAAAATAAAAATATTATATAAATATTTATGGTGATTTTCTTTATTTTTATTTCACCAAACAAAATTTTATTAAAACATTTGTATTTTTTCTTTGTATGCAATTTTTTAATGTTCTCATCTTTAGTTCTTTTGAAAAGTAATACTGTAACTAATTAATTTTCTTGGTGTTTACTTCTGTCTTCCATTTTTCTTGTTCACCTAATACTATGTTTTGCATACTCAATGAATATAGCAGAATGTATAGAAAATGTGTTATAATGCATGTATGAATACATGTATGTTTGCTCTTTTTAAAAAAAATCTGTGCTGCTTTGGCAATGAAAAGAAATCTGACACAGAAAAAGTATCTAAGAAAATTCATACAGACAAGTGTGAAAACATTTCATGACCCTTATCCAACCAACATCATATCATGAACAGATACAGGAGCTAGCTATGACACTGCTATGTGTGTCTCTACCCCTACCCAAAGCAAAATGTTTTTCAAAAGACTTTGAAATCTGAGAACAGAATCTTTAAAACGCAGTCTGCATTTTAGACTGATAGCAAAGTTCAGTTCCAATTAGGCACATTTTAAGTGCTCGGTTTTTACATGTGGCAAGTGCCTCCCATATTGGACAGTTTTCTACTAATATATTTCACAATATTCCCATGGCTCGGCATGGTACAAGATAACATCTGTGTACCTAGGAGTGTCTCTAAAATGAAGGAGAAAAGGTAGTTGACTCCAAGGGCCCAACAGCAAATGTGAAAAAGTAGAGGATTAACTTGCCAGAACTTAGACACTGGTTGACCCTCAGGAATTTAGACTAAACTCAGAATAGGGAACTTACTAAAACCAAAGTTCCTCTAGCACAGCAGGTGGAATGAAATTTTGCAATGCATATTATTCAGTTGTGAAACAATTACATGCT
This sequence comes from Heterocephalus glaber, assembly GCF_053883595.1. Classification (NCBI taxonomy): domain Eukaryota; kingdom Metazoa; phylum Chordata; class Mammalia; order Rodentia; family Bathyergidae; genus Heterocephalus; species Heterocephalus glaber. Next base: position 27,932,731 of record NW_028258372.1, read on the forward strand.
ATGTTTTTGTGGATTGAAATTTACAAAGTATATAATTTAAGAAAATAAATAAAGGGTATATAAAAAAGAAAGAATAAAGAAACAATAAAGAAAATCTAAAAGGGTATATAAGGTATTAACTAAGTAGGCTATGGTAGGAGGACAGAATATATATCTTTTGCTTTTCCTGATACTGTTTAAATACAAACATTTCGGAAACAGTTGTAGTAGAATGCATCATTTTACTTTCTTCTAAACAGAAATAATATTTTAGTATGCTTCTAAGTGAAAACAATTGAAATGATTCTTCTTTTCTCTTTAGGGCTTATGCTAATGATTCAAAGAATAGTTTTGTAGGTAAATATTTTATTTAATATCAAATTAAAATCAATTGCTACAGTTTATATATTCTTCTGACAGTAATTGAGTATAAATAGATATTACTTCTGTGGACTCTGATATTCCATTCAGAATGATTATTACTTATGTAATTTCAAAATTATTTTTAATAATAGAGTACATACTCAAAATTCAAATATTTGTCTTTTGAAATTGATCATTTTAATTGTACATTTCTTTGAGGTTCATTTTGATATATGTAGCCAATATATAACAAAGAAATAATGATCATAACCTAGATACTTCTAAATCCTTTAAACTATTGATCATAACTATAACCATTTAGCCACAGTCTTAAAGTAACTGCTCAATAGGATAAAACCGGATCAATTCAAGCTAGTAGTAAAATAAGACAATGTTTCTGCTACTAATTATCATTTAAAAATCTTCATAATAATAAAATTGCATAGAAATTTCCTTATCACAAAGGCAAATCAAATTAAATCACTTCATATTTCAATACAAATCAAATACCTCAGTGTAACAACTTTAGCAGAGAAAAGGTTTACTTTGGCTCACATCTGTAGGGGTTCAGCCCATGGTTGGTTGGCTCCATTGCTTTTGGGTTTCTGGAGAGACTGTATCTATAGGAGAGTGGAAATCCATTCACATCATGTCTAGGAAAAAAAGAGAGAGCAGACTAGGATTCTATAATCAGGCAGTACCCAATCTTTTCAGTATCAAGGACAAGTTTCATGGATGACAATTTTTCCACTCATGGGGTTTTTAGTTTATTTTTTAGTTTCCAGTACATAATAATTATATTCCGAGCACTAGCAACTCATGACCTCACCTCCTCAGATCATCAGGCATTAGATTCTCATAAGTAGTGTGCAACCTATATCCTTTGCCTGTGCAGTTCACAATAGGGCTCATGTTCCTATGAGGACTAATATTGCAGCTGATCTCACAGGAAGCAGAGCTCAGGAAGTAATGTGAGCATCAGGCAGCAGCTCTAAATACAGACTAAGATTCCTTGCTCACTGCTTATCTCCTGCTATGGAGCCTAGAACCTAACAGGCCATAGATTGATTGACCAGTACAGATCAGTGGTCTGAAATTTAGGGATTCCCACTACATTGTATTTTTTTTTCCCCTAATACTAGGAATTCAACTCAGGACCTTGTACTTGCCAGGCAGGCATGGCACCTCTGAGCTAAGTCCCTGGCAATATTGTATTTTGAAAGCATTCCCCCAATAACTTAAAACCTCTCGCTGGGTCCCATCTCTTAAAGGTTTTATCTACTTTTAATTGGACTGCAGAGTGGGGAACAAGCTGTTGTCCTGTGGAATATTCAAGGAAGAGCTCAGATTCAAACTTTAGCACTCAGAGTGGAGAATTTAAACATTGCTTTGATTATTCACTAATTATTACATTGTATGCTTAGCCATTTAAAGTCATACTTCTATAAGCAAGTAAATTTACTGTACAAATAAGACAAAGAACATTTTGAAAAATAAGAATAATAGATGTGAACTTATGGTATAATTTCAAAGACAGGAAATTATGGGATATTGGGACAAGATGATTTTGTTTATATTCTACATATTAAGCAATATTATGGCATCTAGCCATATGTAGATCTTTCATTTTAAATTAGCTAAATTTTAAATACAAATACATTTTCAACTTTTTCCATATATATTATAGAAATTTCAAGTAGCCATGTATGTATATTGGTTCCATATTGGATAGTGTAGGTATAAAATATTTTCATCATTACAAAGTTTTACTGGATACTACAAATAGATATCAAAGGTGACACTGCATTAAAATTATTATTAATTTACAGGGAAAACACTATTCCCTCAATAAATGACTAACAACTTATATGATTTTCTTTTCAGATATAACACTCAAATATTATACTTCAGTTAAATTCATAAATACAAAACTACCAAAAATAAATATAAACATAAAGAATGTTCAGAGCTAACTGATAAAAATAATGACTGCTCTAGGAATACCAATATTGTTACAGGCTTATTTCACGATTTTATTGTTTTAGTACAATGATTTTTACTCCACTTATAAAGATAATACTTTATAATTTCTAGTATAATCTGAAAAGTTGAGGATTCTCATACCAAAAAAAATTTGTGAGTAAAAGAGTTCATGTTGTAAATTGATATGATAAGGATTTATTTTCTCATTGTTAATTACTGCACAAAACAAAGGATAAAGATCACCCCAAAACAAAGTTGATATGCTTTTTCAAGAACTAAGTTAAAAAGTGTGTTGTGACGGCTCATCACTAGGCTATATATGTATTCCTCACCCACCACGGTCTCATACAGAGTAGATCAGAAAGCTTTGGAAGCCAACCTTTACTGACTCCATCAGAACCACTCTCTTTTAAGTCAGACTACCTATCTTCATTTTAGTTTTGTTCAAAATATTTGTGAAATTTTTGCCTGCCCCAGCTGTATTAAGGTTGGAAAAATCTGGGCTTTGATCAGATGTGAACAAGTCTTCCAGTGTTGAAGTTTATGAGCCACAAGTGGACAGGTAAGGAGCAGAGGTGTGGGGGTGCCTGCAGCACCATCTCAGCATACGCGCCCCTTGGCACACCTCTGTCCTCCTGGTTGCAACTGTACCTGGATCCACATTGCAGAGGCACAGGGGGTCATAAAGGCCATTGTTCTGAGCTCCAGAAGATAGAGCAGAAGTGAACAACAGAAAGAGGGTTTCTTCTGGGCTCCTTGGTGAAAATTGAAGCCGAATGGAAAAGTGAAGAGAATCTCTGCAATAAAGGCACACCAGACCACTGTACTTGGTAAGTTGGAGGGATCATCACCTCCCATCAGAACCTGGACTATCTTCTGGGGAAGGGCAACTGGAACCTGCAGTAGAACCTTGCAGAATTCAACCCTACAGAAGGACAGGGAGCTCAACTTGGGACTTGCAGCCAGAAATCTATCTGAATCTCATGGGTCGGAGACTGGCTTGCTGAGACTCATTGACTTAGATCTCCACACTCCTGCCCACACTGTCTATTGTGACAGCAGAGACATACCCTGAAGGAAGCTCTTAATTTTTATTTTTTATTTTCAAAATTATTTTTTCTGTTATCTTTAACTTTTTTTAAATTTTTCTACTCTTTTCACATTTTTTTTTCTTTCTTCTTTTTCTTTTCTTTCTCTCACTCACTCACTTGGTCTCTTGCTCTTCCACATTGTTCATCATCTCCCTTTTTGTTCTGGTTCCTGGCTTAATTTGTATTTCTTCTTTTTCTTTTCTTCTCTCTTTTTCCTTCTCTCAATTGTCATTAGTTTCAAAGGAAAGTGAATATAGTTTCTAGTCTCTCTATTGCTGTTAGGTTTTTTCTGTTCTTGTGTTTGTTCTTTAGTTCTGTCTTCTCCTCTTGTCTCAACAGCTTCTTAGAATTTGTGTGATCTTCCTGTGTGCTCTGGCCTCACTTCTAACTTTTCCTTATATTTCTACTGATCTATCCCTCCCTCCTCAAATACTTCTAAGTCCCCATCTGAAAGGGTAAAGTTTCTATATTGAAGAGTTTATTTAATAAAATCATATTTTGGGCTGGTCTTCAATTTTAATTTAATTCACATGGTTAAAGGTGATAGATTAATAACTAGCACAAATTGTCATTTTTTTAAGCTGTGCTTGATACTATTGTCATTGCTGATTGTATCACTTGAGCTAAGGTGTTGTGATTGATCTAATTAGTTATCCTTCCTGGTATAATGAAAATGAGATTGCCCTAGAATCATTAGAGACTCAAAATCTAAAGACCAGCTATATCTGAAAGACACTTCTGAGAAGCAGTCATTCAATAAGGCTTCTAAATACAAGCAACAAAGATACTTGTAATAAGCAACATTGAAATATCAACCCAGGAATTACACCAAAAACATTACTAACAACAAAAATAGAAATGAGAAGACATTTAACCACGATACAAATTCAGATTAGATTTCCAGCTCACCAAAGGCAAATTCTAGGGGAAATGAGGTGTAAAAGTCTGAAAATAAACCTCCTGGACACCCTGAACTGATGGCACAGGATGTAACAAAAGAGATGAATGAGGCTCTAGAAAAATTCAAAAGAGAAGTAATTCCAGATATCTACAGAGATGGTGAGCAGAATGAAAGACATGATTAGAGAATCTAGAACAGAAACAGATTAAAAAAATAGATGAATTCAGGTCCATGATAGAAGCCATGAATGCCCAAAATAGGAAAGAAATGGAATCCATGAAACATATTCAAACAGATATTCAGTAAATTAAAAATTCTATTGAATGTGTACACAGCAGGGTGAGCCAAACTGAAGACAAAATGTCAGCTATAGAAGAAAGGATGGCAATCAATGACCATGAAAAGAGAGATCTCTTAAAAATGGTAAGGGACCATGAGAAATCAATCCAACAGCTACTAGATGACACAAAGAAGAACAATATAAGACTGATCGGAGTCCACAAAATATCAGGAGAAATTACAAATGATGTAAAAAATCTGTTCACAATAATGATGATAGAAAACTTCCCAAACAGAGCCAAAGAATTTGACATAGAAATCATTGAGGCATATAGGACTCCAACTAGCTATGATAAGAAAAATCTACACCTAGGCGTATAATCATCAAGATCCAGAAACCCAACAGAAGAACAAAATACTACAAGCAGTTAGAGAAAAGAAACAAATCACATGCAAAGGAAAGCCCATCAGAATCAGCAGACCTTTCAACACAAACCCTCAAGTCAAGGAGAGCCTAGAGTGAGGTATTTCAAGCACTAAAAGAAAACAACCTCCAACCTATACTTATGTATCCTGCAAACCTATCTATCAAAATTGATGGCAAAATAAGATACTTGCTTCAAAAAAGACACCTGAGAAATTTCATGAATAATAAACCAGTACTCTAAACAATTTGTTTGGGTACTGGGGATCAAACTCAAGACCTTGTGCTTCCAAGGCAGGCAGTGGAACCACTGAGCTGAATCCCTGGCCCTCCAAACAATTTTTAACAATATCCTAGGAAAAGACAATGAAGGTCACAACTCCATGAGACCCAACAGCAAATCTGAAACATTTCATCAGGCAAGGCAAGAAATTAAAGAAAGAGAGGGAAAAAAAATTAAGAGCTAACAACAGGAAAATAATATGACAATGATAAGTCAATATATATCAGTAATAACCATCAAAGTTAATGGCCTCAATTAACCAGTTAAAAGAAACAAACTGGCAGCATAGATTAAGATGCAAAGTCCAACAATATGTTGTATACAAGAAATGCACCTAGTTCAAAAAGAAATACATAGACTGAAAGTAAAAGGATAGAAAACAGTTCTCCATGTGATAGGAACCCAGAAAAAAGCAGGGATACCTACCTTATCTTCAGACAAAGTAAATTTCAAAGCAAAACTTATTAAGAAAGAAAAAGAAGGTCATTACATCATTGTAAATGGAACAATCAAAGAGGAAGAAATGACTCCTCCTGTTACTTTTGCTGCCTTGTATGTACCATGTTGGCTCTGTTCTGTGACGCTTGTTTGCCATCCCAGACACAGAGCCACCCAACTATGGACTGAAACACCTATGAACTACCCAACCTCTGGACATATCTGCTTTTTAGACCAAGCGCTCAATGTATGAGTCTTTGGGGAACCATAGACTCATAGAACTAGTTCAATCATAACAACAGCAGTAGGAAGTACTGGTGCAAACAAATTATAACACTACACAGTAGCAAGCAATGAGGAGCACAGCTGCCCCCAGCAGAGGAGGTGAGCCTTCTAGGATGCCATACCAATGCCCACAGTGCTGAGGACCAGAGCTGCAACCAGCTCTGAAGAGGTGACTGGTGAGCCGTGAGTAGACCAGCAGCACATAGCCCTCTTCTCCACCCCCCCATTGAAATGAGACTACACATAAATAAGTCTCAAAACCAGACTTTCAGATCACCTAAAGCAACCCCAAAAGGAAAAGAGATGCAACAATCTGATACTCAAAAACCTGGACTCCTGAACAACAATGGGTCACAGAGGAAATTAAAGATGAAATTAGACAGTTTTTTTTTTTTGGTAATGGGAATCAAACTAGAGAACTTGCACTTGCGAGGCAGGCAACAGAACCACTGAGCTAAATCCCCGGCCCCAAAATTAGACAGCTTTTACAATTTAATGATAATTCCAGTACAATGTACAAGAATTTATGGGACACAATGAAAGTTCTACCAGGGAAATTCATAGCAGTGAATACCCCAACTAGGAAAACAGAGTGAGCTGAAATAAACACCCTAATGCTGTATCATAAACTCATAGAAAAAGAAGAGCAAGATAAACCCAAAGCTTGTACAAGGGAGGAAATTATAATGATCAGAACAGAAATCAATGCAATGAAGACTAAGAGAATGACACAAAAAGTCGATGAATCAAAGAGCTGGTGTTCCAAAAGAATAAATAAAATCAATAAACCCTTACCCAAACTTATCAAAACTAGGAAAGAAAAGGCTCAAATCTATGCAATTAGGAATGAAAAAGATGAAGTCACAACAGATCCAGCAGAAATCCAGAGGATCATCAATACCTACTTCGAGAATCTGTATTCTAGTAAAATGGAAAACAAAGAAGAAATGGAGAGATTCCTAGATACATATGAATCGCCAAAGTTAAAGGATAAAGATATAGAAATTCAAAACACCCAATTACAATGAGTGGAATTGAAAATGTAATAAAAATTTATGAAGAAAAGCCCAAGTCCTGATGGCTTCACTCCTGAATTCTACAAGACATTTAGAGTAGAACTATTGCCACTACTCTTTAAACATTTCAGTGAAATTGAAAGGGAAGCAATACTTCCAAATTCCTGGAAGGAAGCATTACTTTGATTTGAAAAACCAGGGAAAGACCCTAAAAAAGAGAACTACAGGCCAATCTCCCTAGTGAACGTACATGCAAAAATCCTCAATAAGATCCTGGCAAACAGAATACATAGGGTCATCAGGAAGATCACACACTCTGACCAACTTAGATTTATTCCAGGGATGCAAGGATGGTTCAACATATGTAAATCAATAAATGTAATACACTATATTAACAGAGTCAAGGACAAAATCCATATGATCATCTCAATAGATGCAGAAAAAGCATTTGACAAAATTTGATACCCATTCATGATAAAAACCTGGAGAATATTGGAATAGATGGTATTTATCTCAAATTGATAAAGGCTCTCTATAAAAAACCAAAAGCCAACATCATACTAAATGGTCAAAAACTGAAAATCTTCATGCTAAAATCAAGAACAAGACAAGAATGTCCACTATCACCACTCCCGTTCAACATAGTTTTGGAAACATTAGCCAGAAATATTAGACAAGAGAAAGAAATAAAAGGAATAAAGACAGGAAAAGAAGAAGTTAAACTGTCATTATTTGCTGACGATATTATACTTTACTTAGAAGACTCAAAAAACTGTGCCAAAAGACTTCTAGACTTAATGGACAGATTCAGTAGAGTAGCTGGATACAAGGTCAACACTCTAAAATCAATAGCCTTCTTGCACACAAATAACAGATATACTGTGAGAGAAATTAGGGAAACAATCCCTTTCACAATACCATCAAAAAAATGAAATATCTAGGAATCAATCTAATGTAGGAAACCAAAGAACTCTACATTGAGAACTGCAACACTCTGAAAAAAAGAGATCAAAGAGGATATAAGAAAATGGAAAGATATCCCTTGTTCCCGGGTAAGAAGAACAATTATAGTGAAAATAGCCATACTTCCAAAACTGTCATACAGATTCAATAGAATCCTCAATGAAATCCCAATAGTATATTTCTCAGAACAAGAGAAAACAATCCAAAAATTCATTTGGAACAAGAAGAGACCTAGAATAACAAAAGCAATTCTAAGCAACAAAGACATGGCAGGAGTATTATAATCCCCAAATTGAAACTATACTACAAAGCCACTGTGATAAAAACAGTATAGTACTGGCAAAGAAACAGACCAGATGATCAGTGAAATGGATTAGAAGATGCAGAAACAACTCCAGACATACTCAGCTACCTCATATTTGACAAAGGAGTCAACCATCTTCACTGGAGGAAATATAGCCTCTTTAATACATGGTGTGGAAAAACTGGATTTTAACTTACCAAAGATTAAAACTAGACCCCTATCTTTCACCATGCACTAAACTAAAATCCAAGTAGATTAAAGATCTAAATATTAAAACAGAAACACTAAATTTGCTGGAAGATATGTTAGGTAGATCTCTCAAAGATATTAGCATAGGAAAAGACTTTATGAAAAAATCCTCAGTAGTACGGGAACTAGCACAAGGAATCAACAACTGGGATCTGTTCTTATTAAAAAGCTTCTGCTCTGCAAGAGAAACCACCAACTGTGGGAAGAGACAGCATACTATGTCAGAAAAAAATTTTACCAGTTGTTCCTCAGACAAAGGTCTACTATCTAAAATTTATAAAGAACACAAAAAAGTCAGACCCACCAAATTTAAAGACCCAATTCAAAAACGGGCCTCTGAAATGAACAGACATTTTTCAGACAAAGAAGTAAAAGCAGCAAATAACCATATGAAAAAATGTTCAACATCACCGGTCATTCTAGAAATGCAAATGAAAACAACACTGAGATTCCACCTCCCCCTGGAAAGAATGGCTGCTATCAAGAAATCAACCAATAACAAATGCTGGCGAGGGTGTGGAGAGAAAGAAACCCTTCTTCATTGTTGGTGGAACTGGAGACTTGTGCAACCACTGTGGAAATCAATATGGAGATACCTCAAACAGCAAGGATTAGAAGTCCCACTTGACCCAACTATTCCTCTGGTGAGTATCTTCCCAAAAGAATGAAAAGTATCATACCACAGTGATATATCCTCACTCATGTTTATACCGGCACAATTTGCAATAGGTAAAACTTGGAAACAGCACAATTGCCCATCAACTGGAGACTGGATAAAGAAGATATGTTTTTTAATAAAATGGAGTACTGCTCAGCCATAAAGAATGAGAAACTAGAGACATTTATAGCTAAGTGGATTCACATTGAGGCCATACACTTAAGTGAAATAAATATGACACACATGTGTAAATACTGAATAGTTTCTCTGGTGTGAAAAACTAAAAGTGTAAATAAGGATCAAAATGTATAATTGATATTGTGAAATAGGAAGAAAATGTCTAAAGCAGTAGGGGAAGTGGGCAGGGTAGGGGAAAGAAAAGAGGGGAAAAGAAATAATATGAGAAATAAAAAAGAGAAAAAAAATCTTTGTAAATAGAGAATTGTGGAGGGGGTGAAGAGAGGGCAGGGGAATGGGGAAAAAATAAGAACCAAGATGTATCATTTAAAGGTACAAGATCCCATTGATTAATGTAACTGTATTTTGTACTTAAAATACACCAATAAACTTAATGGAAAAAAAAAAGAGTGAAAATTTTCTGACCACAAGCCTATGGATGCATGTGAACATGGTGCCCTTCTGATGATAAACCTTCTAGATTTTATATCTTATTTTATTTAAAAATAATCTTTAGAATTATACCCTCAGGGATTGATGCTTTATTTTTCTTTGTATATAACCATTATCTGATTACACATTAATTCTATAAGAAACTGAATGTAATGAATGCAGGACATCTGTGATGATATCTTACATCTAGAAGGCAATATCTACAATTCCACCCACAGCCACATTTCCATTAAGGCTCATGTGAATTTGATTTAATCTTTTATGCCTAACACCAATAAGCCTGAAAGGGAACCAATACATTCTCATGACATACTCTTTCTCTTAAGTCATGCTATTCCTTGAAACATCGTTACTTCACAATAGTCAATCTCAAATTTAGCTCATCAGTTATCATTGCTAAAATCACTAACATTTTAATAGGACTATAAAAGTATTGTATGCATGTAGGAGTTTTTAAATAATAGCTAATTATGGAAACAAACATTTTATACCTTAAGGAAGTACTGTTTGCTAACTACAGGTTTGCTTTTTTATTAAAAGTTTTATTGTATCATTTTTTGACATTTATCAATAAATTGAATTTATCGGATGTACTTCCATGGTAGTATGAACATTTGATTTTTTTTCAAAAATTTTCAATTAATGTTTAATCTTATGAAAAACACCACTAAAAATAAAACAAGAAAGCTACTTTAGTGCAAATATAAATTCTTAAAGTGCATTTTCTATTTGTTAAATTTCTTATATTTTAAATGATGAGAATAGCATCATTAATTTAAATTTTCATGCATAATTGGCACTTGTTATTTTTCTTCTATTAATTCAGAAATGATTTAACAACATAATTGTTATGATTTTCTTTCACAAATGATGAAAACTCCCCTTAATAATGGTAAATAGCACTACACAGATTTTAAAAAGGATACAACATCAGTTTAGTGTCACCTTTTCTCAACTTCATCTGGCATTAATATGTAGGGAACTACTTACTTTGATGACCACATCTCAAATACTTTGCTATCTGTTGCTCAAGAAAAACATTTCACTTTTAAGACTTGTAAACTTTCAAAAGGCTAGAAGAATATGTACATCTCAAGAGAAGACCAATAATTTACAATGAAAACTTTCTACAGTACTTCAAATGCAATTAGAAAAGAGAAGTTTGGAGCCTATCTCTAGGAAGAATCCTGATTAGAGTTGAATTAAACTGAAGGAAATTTTAAGGCAATCCATACTTGATGTACACTGTTGCATCTTTCCTTTTTTTCCTTTTATTTGTGAAATAATTTTAGGCTTATTGCTCTTCCTAAAAGTGAATTAATGGTAGAAGTCCCATAGCCCTTTATGCAATTTCTCCTATTGTTATCATTTTACATAACCATGGTACAATGTTAGAAAATAGGAGAGTAACAATATAATATTAACTACTTTAAAACTATATTTGATGGGCCTGGGATTTAGCTCAGTGCTTCTGCCTCCTGCTCTGCAAGCGCAAGGACCCGAGTTCAATCCCACCGGTACCAAAAAAAAAAAAAAAGGAATAACAAATAATAGGGCTACCCACTCAGGACCCCTCCCGCCCCTGAGGAGCTTTCCTATCAATAAATATCTTCCTACTTAAAAAAAAAACAAACCTTGAATTTTCCCACTAACATCTTTATTGTTTGTTCCAGCAAGCCATTTAATTGTCATATTTTGTTCTGTATTCTTTATTCTCCTACAGTTTGCCACTCTCTGATGATTTTGACAGTTTTGAAAAGAACTAATCAATTGTTTTAGAAAATTCTGTTGGGTTTGTCTGATTTCACAGGATTAAATATAGGTTATGGAGTTTGGACAGTAAAGCTCCTGAAATTATATTGTTTTTTACTCAGTTTATCATATATGGACATATTACTCAGAGTAATACACTAATAATATTGATATATTGATCTTTTGATCAAGGTAGGCTCCACCAGATTTCTTCATTGTAATTATTATTTTCCCATTTATTCAAATTAGTATCTTGTGAGAAGATACTTTATCTCATCACGCTTGCTCACAAATTTTAGAGATCACTGATTGTTCTTGCCTATCATTATTGCTGCAATGTTGACAAGTATAATTTTCTATTTCTATCATTCCTTCTATATTTATAAATTGAAATTCCACTATAAGGAAGAGTTGTTCTCTAATCTCCATTTTATCTGTCCCAATAACCCATTTGTTTATATCAGATGGATCCTGACCTGTTTAATATACATGTGGTACTTGTATAATACTTGTATAATTGTTTAATACTCGTGGATACTTTTTTTGAATTGGAAACCAATGCCATTGTTACTCATTTTGTCATTAACAATGTTGTATTTTCTTGCATGTAACCTATTTGAGAGGTTTAGACTTAGGAGATTTGGGTGCAATAAAGGACATTTTCTAACCCCGAATTCATTTTGTGTTAAATGAATGGCTATAGCACTTAACAAAAGGCCTCACATTATAGTGGAATAGATATCGGTTTGTTTCTGATGTTATAATCCAGATTTAGGGATTCCGTGATTGGTCCAATTACCAGAAAGAGGGTGAAACACACAAGTGCATGCATCAAATTCCTTCATGGCCTATTGCCTTTCAAATTTCTTTGACAAGAATTAGTAATGTAATTGTTTCTGTCTGTGAAGAAGGTTGGGAAAGCCACGTGTGATGGTGCATACCAAGAATCTCAGCACTGGGGAGGCAGAAATGGGAGGATTGGAAATTTCATGCTAACCTGGCCTCAAAATTCCAAGTTTGAGCCTGTTCTCTAATAGCTAAGAAAGAAAGAGGGTGGGAGGGAGGGGGAGATAGAAACATGCTAGGAATTCTACTGCCCAGAAAATGGGAAAAAAAATTCCAGCATATATATATATATATATATATATATAGAGAGAGAGAGAGAGAGAGAGAGAGAGAGAGAGAGAGAGAGAGAGAGAGAGAGAAAATGACTTTAGGAAGCAGTTAATTGTCTTCTCTAATCAAAAAAAAAAAAGAATAATGAAACCCCTCCACCTCACAGCTTTCTTATTTACATAAAAGGATACATCCATGATATTCATCTTAGAACTTCTTAAACTTGAGAGTGAAATAAAAAGTTCTAAATTTGAAAGAAAAATGTTGCAATTTTGACTAAAAAAGTCTTATTAAATTAAATAGTCCAAGTTTTACTATACAGATCCTGACATACATTATGGAAAGAACTGTTTCTGTATTTCCAAAGGTTACTCTTTCAGATATGAAAGAAATTGCTCAAGAAACAAATCTGATATTTAATATCTATTGAAGAAATGATCAGATGACACTAGTACAAGATCTGTATATAAAACATTAATTTGAATGTACATTCTCTCAAAGAGTTAAAATTGTGAAGAATAATATAGAGTAAACATAAAAGTACTGTAAGTATATAATATAGCTTCCATTACACAATAAAATATACATAAAAGAGTTTTCATCATTTGTTTGCATGTACTAATTCTCATAAAAAGCCTGTAATTTTGAACAACTATTATCACAGTCATTCACATAAGAAAATTAAGATACAAATTTTAAATAAATTTCAGATCCAATCATCTTAAAAGAAGAAAGGTTATTTTACTAAATTGTATCATACTATACAATTTCTTCTTATTTACAGTTTTTTCCCCTGTGAGTTACCTACTGGAGTCTGAAAATGTTAAATGCAAAATTCCAGAAATTAACTATTCATAAATTCTAACTTCTGTTTCTAAGTAGCCTGATGAGATCACATGAGTCTTGCATGTTCTTACTGGAATGAATAACTCCATTGTTCAATGTACCCACAGTTTACAGGCAACTTGTCCATTAATGACTTTGTAGGCATCTCTGATAACAGACCCGTTGTCACAGTATCCTAGTGCTTCTATCTCAATGATTCTTATTTTATATAATAATGGCGCAGCAGTGCAAGAGTAGTGAAGCTGTCAATTTCACTACTGTGTAATGTTACGTGCTCTATTTTATTATTTTAGAGTTGTTAATTTCTTACAATGCCTAATTTATAAATGAAAGCTTATTCTAAATCTCTTGGTATGAAAAGAACATCATATATAGAGTTTGATACTTCCTGCAGTTTCAGGCTCCACTGGGGTTCTTTATTGTAAAATGATCCCAATAGTACATGACATCTCACTCTTTTGCTTATAGTGTAATTTTCACAGTTCTCACATTAAGAATAAGTGTCTACCTAGAGTAACAAAAGCAATTCTAGGCAAGAGAGACATGGCAGGGGGTATCACAATCCCCAACTTGAAAGTATGCTACAAAGCTACTGTGATAAAAACAGCATGGTACTGGCAAAAAAACATATGCAAGGATCAGTGGAATAGATTAGAAGATGCAGAAACAACTCCAGACATACTCAGCCAACTCATCTTTGACAAAGGAGCCAACCACCCTCACTGGAGGAAAGATAACCTATTTAATAAATGGTGTTCGAAAAACTGGATTTCAACCTGGCAAAGATTAAAGCTAGTCCCATATCTATCACCACACACTAAACTAAGATCCAAGTGGATTAAAGATCTAAATATTAAACCAGAAACACTAAACTTGCTGGAAGATAGCTTAGGTAGAACTCCAGAAGACATTGGCATAGGAAAAGACTTTATGAACAAAACCTCAGTAGCACAGAAACTAGAACAAAGAATCAACAACTGGGATCTCATTTGCAAGAGAAACCACCAACAGAGCTAAGAGACAACCTACAATAAAATTTTTTAGTAGTTGTACCTCAGACAAAGGTCTACTATCTAGAATATATAAAGAACTGAAAAATGTCAGACCCCCCCAATTTAAAAACTCAATTCAAAAATGGGCATCTGCAGTGAACAGACATCTGCAGTGAACAGACATTTCTCAGACGAAGAAGTAAAAGCAGCAAATAAACATATGAAAACATGTTCAATATTACTGTTCATTTAAGAGATGCAGATGAAAACAATACTGAGATTCCACCTCATCCCAGAAAGAATGGCTAGCCTCAAGAAATCAACCAATAACAAATGCTGGCCGGGCTGTGGGGAAAGAGGAACCCTGCTCCACTGCTGGTAAGATTGTAGACTGGAGAAACCACTGTGGAAATCAGTATGGAGATACCTCAAAGATCTAGGACTAGAGATCCCATTTGACCCAGCTATTCCCTTGCAGGGTATCTTCTCAAAAGAATTAAAAGAATCATACCATAGTGATATATGTGCACCCATGTTTATAGCAGGACAGTTCATAATAGCTAAAGCTTGGAAACAGCCCAAGTATCCATCAACTGGAAACCGGATAAAGACTATTTTTTTAATGAAATACAGTACTACTCAGCCTTAAAGAATGAGAAACTAGAGACATTTATTGCTAAATGGATGCATATGGAGGCCATACTCTTCAGTGAAATAAATATGACACACGTGTAAATACTGAATAGTTTCTCTAGTGTGAGAAACTGAAAGTGTAAATAAGGATTAAAAAGATTAAAATGAAAAATTGATAATTTGAAATAGGAAGAAAAGTTCCAAAGGTGTAGGGGAAGTGGGAGGGGAAGGGGAAAGGAAAGAAGGGGAAAGGAAAAATATGAGAAAAGGAAAAAATGTAAACAAAGTCTTTGTAAATAGGGAAGGGTGAAGGGGGTGAAGGGAGCACAGGGAATGGAGAAAAAGTAAGAACCAAGATATATCATATATAGGTACAAGCCCCCAATGTTAAATGTAAACATATTGTATACCTAAAATACACCAATAAAAGAATTTAAGCACAAAAAAATATGTGTTTGTTATTTGTATAGTAATTCTTCCCAATTTCTAGAGTAAAAAGATATGGTCCAAAAAAAAAAAAAAAATCAGGGTCTAAGGTCTTTCTAAACCTGGGTGGGATTTTGATTGGGACATACAGGACTGTATATAATTTCCAAGATGAGAGTGTAAAACTCAGAGACTTCTCTCTTTCCAGACATTTGTCTCTTACACTGAAGACTCAACCCTCCAGGTAACTCATCTCAAGCCCACCATGCTGTAAAACTCTCCAAACAGCAAGTGCAGAAAGGCCACAGAGAGAGGTCTGATGACAGAAAGTAAGATGATATATTCTTGCTCCAGTCATCATATGAGGGCAACTGCATAGAGATCTCAAAGGACAAATGCACTTATGCGTCCTATGTACATTCGTTACTTACAGAAATTGAGATGATAAAGTGATAGCTATGTTAAGCCACTGTATTTTGTGGTGATAGTCCTACTCAACCTTCTAATTGCCATCTTTGCTGTCTAACTTGGGTAAAATTGAAGCGTTTTTCCACCTTAATACTTCATAATTTCCTTCTTTTCTTGTTTACATTTCTGACACAACCTAACATGACATCTGCTTTACATATATTTTCTTTTTTATTTCCAGTAACATGTAAATTCTTTTTGTGTATGACAAATTATTTGGCTATTCTATTCTCTGCTATGGCCTGAATGTGGAGAAGCATTTCTCGTAATTAATAGCCAGAAAGTAAGGATTTACAGAATGACTATCAGAATGTAGTAAGAAAGGGCTGGGGATTTAGCTCAGTGGTTCCACTCCCTGCCTCGCAAGCGCAAGGAGCCGAGTTCAATCTCCTGTACAAAAATAACAAAGCAAAAAACCCCAAAAAGAATGTAGTCAGAAAAAGAGATGGACAGAAGAACAAAAGAGATAGCTGTCTATAGACTAGAGGGATAATAATAAAGACACTAAAAATGCTACATCTTATACGTTCACATATTGGTGTATAGACTGGGCTCCTTTGAGCTCACCCAAAAATAAGTCATATATTTAGAATTTTTAGTTCATTTCCTTTGATATACAAAAGACTTTAGGGAAATTCTTGACAGTCTAGAAAGCTATCTTTCCTTCAAAACCAAAATAAAATACAAAATATTAAATCAGATAATATAGTTAATAGATATTAAAATTAGTTTGCCTTTCTACTCAGAAAAATGTGTGCTTTTTTGTTAGTCCTTGCCCTGCCACTCCCCAAACAGTTATGACTTTTTGGATATCATGTTGGTAATATAATCAAGGTGGTCTAGTGTTGGATTGTCCTGTGTATGGTACAGCAGAGTCATGGATTCACCCTCATGTTCTAATGTGCTGCTCTACAGTTCTTTGCTCATGAAAGTGGAAATCTTTAAATTGATCAGAATGTGTCTGTATTTTTATTAGTTAGATGAAGCATGTCAAGCAATTTTCCTTTCTTTTCTAAAGCATATTATCTGTTTTTAAATGCTTGTCAAAAATTTGACCTTTTTATCAGTGGGAAGCATGTATTATTTTTTCTTCACACACTGTAGAGAATAATTATAGTGTAAGATAATTGACAAAAAGTAGATATGTTAAAAGAATGTCAAATATGAATTTTATTTTTCCCCTAGAGATCCTCACTTGCATCTTCTATTTCTTATTAAGTAAAAATGTTGAGATGGTGTCGAAAATTAGTATTTTATGCTTAAATAAAAGGAAGTCTACAAAATGCATTCTTTTTATTTTCTGCCTATACTATGAGAAATGAATTTAAAGATAATAGTAGTTCTTGTCTCAGGCCTCTAATATCATATGATTATAGAGTAAATTCAGATATAGTCATGTTTGGTGTCATCTAATTTTCTGCAATTTTAAAGGCTTATCATTCCGTGGCCTTAACATTTGTCTGTTTAAATACATTATGTCAGTTGCTCTTTATTCCAGATGACATTCCTGCCCAGGGAGATTGCATTCTTATTGCTCTTTATACTCTGTCTCTTGCATGGTCACAGAGTGGCATTGTGGGTAAGGCAGATAATTTACTAGATTCCCTACTTGGGGCTTAATGGTACTCCTGAAACTATTTCAGTGTAGAAAAATTGTTGGTGATTAAATTTAGAACACTTTATTGATAGTTTATATTTAAGTTTTAAAATTTTGTAGGTTGCTTGTCTATTTTGATTATACTTTTTGTTATTTGTTGTTGTTGTTTTGTTGTACCAGGGATTGAACTCTGAACTTTGCACTTGAGAGGCAGGTGTGGTACCATTAGGTTTGTTTGCAGCCTCAACTTAGGTTTCTTTTTTTTTTTTTTCATACCAGGGATGGAACTTGGACCTTGCATTTCTAGGGCAGGCACATGCCACTGAGCTAAATCCCTGGCCCTCTTGTGTATGTTTGAAAAATTTACCATTAAAAGACACCAACTTTTTGTTTAGGCAGCTACAGTTGAATTATTATTAGAGTCTATTTCTGTAAACAAAAAATTGTGTAAAAATATTTACACAATAATTTAATCATACTAAACACAGAAAAATATTCTCAAACATCTTAGCTGTGAAACAGAAATAAGAAAAATTCACATTTTCATTTTACTTAACTCATACTAGTATAAAAAGAGTAAACTTCTTCAAGACTATTTCCTACAAATAGTACAAAGATTCTAAAAATTGAGATTAAATTTGAATCATGAAGAAAAACTTCTCAGAGAAGGAAAGTATTTATTTAAGGGAGAATTTACTTCAAACAGGCTGAAAATTGACTAAGTCATTCCCTATAAGAAATCATGATTAAATTTAGGATTTGCAGATCATAATTTTCAAATAGCTAATATGTTTTTATTTCACAATAAAATAAATATATTTCCTTTGATACATATATAATCAAAGAACTTTGTTCTCTTGATTTTTAGAGAGATTTATTTATAGCACTCTATGGTACTAGTTTTAGAAGTATAGTTCCAAGAAAATCAGTGCTAAATTTGAGTTGGATTCATGACCTTTTTAGGATTATTCATTACCTTTTTCCCTTAGGAATTTGTACCTTCCATTTCGGTGTATCTAAGGAGGTACTATATCAATTATCTTTTCTTATATTACCAATATGAAATCCATTTTCTTAAAATTGTGTATTGAATATTCCGTGTCTATATTAGTGTCTTTATTATTGCTCTAACCAATTAACTCTGCTTGGCTGCTAAAAATAAATGAAATTTTTATCTTACTTTTCTGGAAATCAGAAGCCCAAAATGAGTTCTACTAGGCTAAAATTAAGGTGTTGGCAAGGCTGCATTCCATTTTGGAATCTCTTTTCTTGCTTTTTCCAGCTTCTGGCATTTTTGGCAACTAGCCACTCTTCATCTTTGCAACCAGCACTAGCAAGTGGAGTCGTTCTCATATATCCAGAGTCACTCTGACACTTACTCTTTTCTGCTCCATCTTCCACATAAAGAAACTTTGTGATTATATTGTACTTTATGGAAAATTAAGGAGAGAGTTTTCCATATTAAGGTCAGCTGATTGGCAATGTAATTCCAAGTGCTACCTAGTTCACCTTTCCATGTAGTATAAAGTGATTTCAAAGGTTCCAGGGACCTCGATGAGCACATATTTGGGAAGCAATTATTTTGCCACAGTGTATTTTAATCAAAACTGAAGATTTTGTTATTGTAGGCTACATATTACATTAGTAGAAATCAGGGTGCTCTTCAATGAAGTTATTTTTGAAACATTTCATTTTTAAAAAATAATCCCTCCGAAAGTCTAAGATTACTTTCTGAAAATATTTTATTTCCTGGGACATATATAATGTAGCAGGTGCTACATAAATTATAATACATTATAATGAGAAAATATGAGGCAGAATTTAACTTATGTAATCTTATCTATGAACTCATGTTCATTTTGCTTGTTAAACATAGAGAATAAACACAATGTACATTATGTGACTTATAGGAGAAATTGACTATTATTTGGAGAATATAGGAATTGAGCAAAATTGTTATAATAAAACAATAAATTTTGCACATTTGTCCACAGAGTTTAATTTTGAATGACTACTATGAGCAAAGTTTGATTCATCTTGTATTACTACCTCAATACTTATTCTCTATATACTATTTCCCCCAAGTCAGCAATCTATTCTTTTAAATTGTTACTTGTAAAAAGACACCAACTCAAACTATTGCCGAGTTCCAAGAATTATATTTCCTGTTCCTGTGTACTATATCAAAATGTATTTACAGCTATGGCAAGCTAATGGCAGTAAATAAGCTTATTCAGAAAGAAAATAATAGATGTCTTCTATATACACTTATGGGAAAGTATTATGTGAATACAATTTCTGTTTTGATCTTCAAGGTGAAATATTAATGAAAATATTTCTCTAATATTGTTACTCATTGAAAAACTAATTAGAATAAAATTTTAAGTCTGTCAAGTGTTTATAGTCAGTGGAGGGTCATGTTAGCAATGGCTATGCTACCAGTGTACTAATTTCATACTGCTATTTATACAGTAGGAAAGATTAGAGGCAAAATTATTGTTTTGTTGTACCTTATATATAAAGAATCATCTGATTACCTACTTTAAACGCTCTGATGCAAATGGGTGTTCTGCCTTAGAATATGCTCACAACTTAATATTCATCTCATTGAACTTATATTATTCACAATAAAATAGATAAATTATGCCAGATAATATTGTATTTAAATTTATGGTGAAAGTCATGTGATTATGTATTTTGAATTTTGCAGTTTAGTGTATAAGTATTTTTCTATTTACTGGAAACATAATTCTACTACAGATATAAGAACTTTGCCACATAAAGTGTTCAACTAAATATGCAAAAATAAAATTAAAAATTAGAAATATTTTAAATGTACAATAATAATAACAAAAGAAGAAATGGCAAGTATTTTGAGTTTTAAAAAAAGCACAGGGGTGCTGGATTCAATATTCATTGCTTTTTCTAGCAATACATATGAGCCTGAATGTGCCATTATTTAAATACTTTTAAAAAAAATTTATGAGGGCATGTTGTGATCATCCTTCTCTCCATTCACTCTGCTCAACAATTCATACTACATACAGGAACTGAATGATTTTTAATTATAAACACACACACACACATGCACACACACAAACACATAGCTGTGTGTTCCAGTAATTTTGAGTTTTTCCTTAAAATGAAGACCCTTAATGTTGCTTACAAAGCTCTTTTGATACTGTAGCATCTTCTATTACCACTCATCTCTCCAATCATTTCTTTTTTGTTCTCCCTGGGAAAAATATTCTCTTTATTCCATCCAGTACATTTTGTCCTTTTCCTAATTTTTTGTTTACTACTTTCTCTCATTATATATGTCTGAACTCAAATATCACCTTCATGGAAAGAATTTCTCTAGTAATTCTAAAATAAATATGGTTATTTCTTTGGAAATATTTGGAGTTTATTTCCTAATTATATATTTGTCTAATCTCCATTTCACTCACCAGAATATGAATGTCAAGATGTAAAAAAAATATGTTCTTATTTGCACCAATATAAGCCTATTACTATGAAATAATTATGGAAAAATATAATTATGAATTAGAATTATTGAATCCCCAAGCAATCCATGAAATATCCTATACATTTGTGGGTGGTGATATTTGAAGATCTCCAAGGTACATTATCATGAAAATAAAAATCAGATTCAGTAGTTTGTATAAATATAATTGACAAATTTTGTTGAATATGTAGGAGTGGTATCATTAATTCAATGCTAAGTACTGTGGATTATGAAAAAAGACAGACATAAGAATTCATATTCACAAATAAAAAACTATCATTTTCCCTTAGATGGTAAATTAATTAGTATAAAAATAAGCAACCATACAGAACCACCATTTTCTCTTATGGGGTAAGTTAATTAATATGAAAAGTATAAATGATTATTAAATACAGATGAATACATTTCTATTCCTTATATATGTGTGTGTCTGTGAAATAAACAAAGGTTGCATTTACAGAACCAAGTAGGTCTAGAGAGAATGGTGAAGGTGCATTTCCTATTTTATGCTAAATCATGAAATACTGCTGACATCACTTTTCAGTAAATTTATGAGTTAATTGTGTCTCAAAGATAAAAAAGAAGAAAAATTGTGTAGGAAACCATCTTACTATTTCATGTAAAGAACAGGTAAGAATCTAACATGGAAATTCATTGGTTCCTCTTGTGGAAAAAAGTACTTAGTCTCATCAATTGCAACAGTCTATTTTTTTCCCAGTTTATTTTCATTTCAAATAGCAATATTCTCTTTTTTCATATGTCAATATCCTTCTTAGTAAAATGTTTCAAATATGAAGTAAATATGTTTAAATTTAATTAAAAATGTTAATAAAGCATAGACTGAAAAACTTTTTGCAAAGTTTATTTCAAACAGTTTTTGAAAGGTCTGACTACTATAAATAAACTCAGTTTTAGTATCTATGTGGAACAATTTATTTTGAAAGAGAAATATAAGATCCTACCTATAAGGGGGAAAATGACTCTGAGTAATTTGAGTGCAAAGGTACATTTGTAGACAGCTCTCTAATACAGTGATCACCTTCTGGGTTGGTCGCTTATACTGTAACATTATTAAGGTGTATTAGAAAAGTGATCATCCTGGGTTTTCAACTACTAAACTCAGATGAGCTTTAAAATCTTACAGCCAATATAAGAAGGAAATTGATTTCTAAATGTATATTAACAGTGAATATTTAAAAAGTATTTAACCCACCCTCATAGGCAAAATAATTAACCATTATCACTTATCAAAAAGGAACAACTCTTAAATTGCATTTACTTATAAATTATCTTCATGTAGAATATTTTTTAAATTATGCTATCTGATCATTTTGATAAATACTGCTGTCTCTCTTAAAAGCTATACATGTAATCTGGATTTTCCATGAAAATGAGGTAACAAAGTAAGAACCACTTTAAAAATTGAAAACTTATCTAATGATACATAAAACTCTTACTAGAAAAGAAAGGGATTATTTTCCTTTAAAATGGCAACCAAATCAAAGTAACATTGAATTAAACCTTTGGAAGCATCATGAGTTGTATATATTGAAGTATCTCTATTAGGTCTTTTGTGTAAGTTGTGTAAAAGTAAAAGAGGGTGGCCTCACTTAGACTTCTCAGTCTAAATGAACCAAAGATGATTGGCAAAGTGCTAAAAAAAAGAGCAAAGATTATGAAAAGCAAAAATAGGGCCACCTTGAATATTTATTGTAAACATGAAACACCATTCATAAAAAGGAAATTATTAGGGGGCAAGACATGCACAGAAAGCACAGAAAAGCATGTAAAAGGCACTTGGAATCTCCAGTATCATCAATGCACATATTTATAGAGCAGCAAAGAACCTTTCACTATGTAGTTGTCTATGTGTTATGAATATAGGTTAAAAGGAGCTATGACATGAAAGAAAAGCAGATGAATACAGTAAAATATACTGAGTTGATCAATGTGACATATAATAAGACATAGAACATATGCTTTGTATATTAACTAACATATGCTTTGTATATTAACTATCTTTTTTGGCTGAAATGCATCTACAAAGAAAGGCAGGGTTCAGTTCAGTGGTTCACTTGGCTTAGAAAGACCTTGATGTCCAATAGAAAATATTCCTGAGCTTTCAGGTCCTTAAATTCAATTCTTTCAGTACACTGCAAATAGAGAAAATATTCAGAGGACTTTTCATAAGACAAATAATCATTTGCAATGATAGATTGTATAATTAAAGGTATCTACAAGTAAAATAATTAACAATTTGTTTCATTAGTAGGTGTTTATAGCAAGTACAGCTCTATAGATAGTATTAAAGATATTCAATCAGTGTTATGAAATGTTTTATGTACAATCTTGTCATACAATGCAGTCTACACTGAAAAGTATATACAGATCAACTTTATTTCTTATTTCAATCATGAAAACAAATTTAAAAATTTGGGAATATAGTTGATTTTCTTTTTTCCAACTGTTTTCTTTAGCACCATATTTCTTCAAACAAAAGTTCTGAGAACTGACTACATGAAAATATTTTTTCTTCACATTCAATAGGAGAGGGAGAACTCTTGGCAACCTGGATACTTTCCAAGTTCTTTGGCCTCTGAAATAATCCATCATAATGGGAAGTTGCACAGATAGCTCAGTTTTTGGAATTATGTGGGAGAAACTTACTACTGCCTTTCTTGTACTACCACATAATTTTTTCCCCTACTTACCTTTGAAAAGTCCCATGAGTATGAAATAAGATAATACTTCTGAAAAAGATTTAAAACTCTAAACCAAGCTTACATATGCAAAATATTGCAAAGGAAAACCTTAACCAACCAAACAAAAATATACCAATACTCTAATTTCTACTACTAAAGCATCTAAATGCTCAGAGAGCAACATTGTTAGTGTGCTGTCATGTCTGAGACCTCAGTAATATACTCAGCCTCTGTTCAGGTCCAATGATGAATGACCATACATCATTTTGATTCTGTAAATCATTTCTTACTACATGCTTTTGTCACATATTTGCAAAATGATTTTAAATTTTAAAATGTTTTCTTGTATATTACTTTACTTGAATTACATAAAAATCCTGTGATATAACCTAATATTACTAAAACTACAACTACTAATAACTATAATGTTATTATTGCTAGAATTCTCAATTGACCTTAATTTTATAAATGAAAGGGTACTACCAAAAGTAACTTAGTTAATATTACCAAACAATTGGCTTAACCAATTAATAGATTAAATTATAATTCTAGCATCCCCAAATATATGTTGTTTTTCATATAATGCATCTTTACCTTAAGAACACGTGAAGAAAAAAATATTTAAACAACATAAATAAGTATTGTACTGATAATTTTGGTCAAGTTTTATTATTTGAACTGTTCACATAAAACAATCATATATTCTACTTTGATTCTGTCAATAACTTTGAGTCAATATTTGGTCATTCATAAATAATTGTGTGAATACAAGATGGCAATCATCATCCTACTAAATGAAAAAAAATGAAAACCTTTCCTCTAAAATCAGGAACAATTTCAAAAATGTTCACTACCCCCACACTTGACCAATATAGGACTCAAAACTTTAGCTGGAGAAATTAGTCAAGAGAAAGAAATAAAAAGATATGTATAAGAAAGGAAGGAGTTAAATTATCTATTCACAGATGACTTAATCCTTTACATAGAAGGCCCAAAAAATTCCACAAAATCTCCTAGAAATAATAAATTCAGCAAGGTAGCAGGATACAAAATCAATACACAAAAACTAATATAGTTCCTGTACACCAATAATTTAACAAAAAGAATATTAGGAAAACAACACCATTTGTGATAGCTTCAAGAAAAACTAAATACTTAGAAATTAACCTAACAAGGAAGTGAAAGATATGTACAATGAAAATTATGCTACTCTGAAAAAAGATACAAAAGGACATTGGAAAATGAAAAGATATACCCTATTCCTGAATAGTACAAAGAATACTGTCAAATGGCCTAAATACATATGTATGTATAAGTATGTATATGTATGTATTGAAATCCCAATCCAAATACAAAAAAAAAATTCCTCACAGAAATAATCCTAGAATTTATATGCAACCTGGACTGTAAGACACCCAGACTAGCAAAAGCAATCCTAGGCAGCAAGGGGGCATCAAGATGCTGGATTTCAAGTTAATTTACAATGCTATGATGATAAAAACAACACACACACATGGAAAAATGGAATAGAATAGAGAATACAGAAATTACTCCAAGGACATTCAGCCATCCGATCTCTGACAAGAGGAGGGACCAAAAATTTACACTGATGGAAAGATGGCCTCTTTAACAAATGGTGCCGGGGAGTTGGCTATATAAATGTAGAAGATTACATCTGCTCCCATATCTCTCACCATGTACTAAAATAAAATCTAAATAGATTAAACACTAAATATTGAAACAGAAACACTTATTTGGACTGAAGATAAGATTCTTGAAAACATAGGCTCAAGTAAGAACATTCTAAGCAGAACCCCAGTAGCAGAAGAAATAATTTCAAGCATCAGCAAATATAATTCTGCACAGCAAAGATAGATAGAGTGAAGGTAATAGATAGATAATAGTGAAGATAATAATAAGATAATAGATAGAGTGAATAAGATAATAGTGAGAGTGAATAAGATAATAGATAGAGTGAAGATAATAGATAATAGAGTGAAGAGAAAACCTACCAAGTGGGGAAAAATTGCAAGTTACTCCTCAGAGGACTAATACCTGAATTGTAAAAAGAACTAAAAAATTAGAATCTACAAAATAAAATATTCAGTCCAAAAATGAGTGACTGAAATGAAGACACTTCACAGAACTTTAAATATCCAGTAAGTGCATGACAAAATGGGGAACATCATGGCCAAGAGAAAAATGCAAATTTACACAATACTGAAATTCCATCTCACTTCTGAAAAAAAGGCTGTTATTAAGACATCAAATAATAACAATGTTGCTAAGGCTGTGGGAGAAAATAATTACTTCTGCATTTTTGGTGTGAATGTAAAGTATAACCACTATGGAAATCATTATAAAGATTACTCAAAAGTAAAAATGGAAATTCCATTCAATCCAGTATTCCTCTGGTAGGTATCTTCCCAAAAGAGTTAAAGACATCATATTACTGTGATATATGCACACCCATGTTTATAGTAGCACAATTCATAATAGCTACATCATGGCAGAAAGATCCAGCAGGTGAATGGATAAAGAAAATGTGGCATATATACAGAATGGAGTACTACTCTGCCATAAAAAGAATAAATTTGAATCATTTGTAGGAAAATGTACATATCTTGAGGTAATAATGTTAAATGAAATAATTCAGATATAGAAGCTTAAATATTCTATAGTCTTTCCTATATAAAAATACAAAGTATGAATTAATTAAAGAGCAAAATTAAAGACATGATAGAAAATAGGGTGATCTTTTCTAAATGGGCAGGTAACAAAGAGATGGAGAAAAAGCAAAGGAAGGAAGTGGAGGGGAAGCAAAAAATACTTAAGATGTGTTATGTACATGTACCAAATCCTCAGGGTGAATATAATCATTACAGTAAAATTTTTTAAAAAATTAAAGTGGCAGATAAAATTTAGACAAACTCACAAAATGAAAGTACAAACGCAGGACTTCACAGTCATTAATGTTTCATAAGAGTAGTTTCTTTGAAAGAGTTTTTGAATAAAGCATTACTTTTCTCTTCTCTTCTCTTCTCTTCTTCTCTTCTTTGTGTTTTTGTTTGTGTTTGGAGGTCCAATCAGCTTTATTGATGATGCATGACGAGTCAGGGCTCAGCCCCATCACCGATGCTCTGGGCAAGGGTCCGTGGAAGGCCGTGGCTGGGGGTGTCCCACTCAGCTTGGCGATGACCTTGCCCACTGCCTTGGCTGCTCCAGTGGACACAGAGATGATGTTCTGGACAGACCCGTGGCAATCAGCTTCCCAGAAGGACAGTCCTCAGTCTTGTGGGTGGCAGTGGGGGCACAGGCTATGGTCACGAGTTCCTCCACAGTGCCAGAGTTGTCATAGATGAGTTTGGCCAGGACCCTTAAGCAGTGAGTGGTGCAGAAATCATTGCTGACTACCTTGGCGGAGTTGCGATACTTCTCGTGGTTCACACCCATCACAGACTTGAGGGCCTGGAGTTGATGACCCTTTTGTTTCCACCTTTCAGGTGAACCGGGCCTTCTCCATGGTGGTGAAGATGCCCGCGGACTCCAGGGAGTACTGGGAGGCTTAGCTCCACTCAATGTAGGCAGGATCTCCCTCCTGGTAGATGGAGGTGGCCTTTCTCTCCAAGACCAACTTCCTATTCTCAGTTTTGACAGTGACATGGAACTTGCCATGGGAGAAACTATAGTGGATCATGTAGAGCAGGTAGTTGAAGTCAATGAAGGGGTCAGCGATGGCCACAGTATCCACTTTGCCAGAGTTGAAAGGAGCCCTGGTGATCAGGTGCCCAGTAGGAACAACTCCATTCACTTCAAGCTTCACCATAGGTCTCCGACCAAGGCGGACATTCCGCTAGAGAGTGAGCAGGGACAGAGATTCATTTCATTTTCAAATGAAACAAATTATCCAAAGGGCTCTGTTCTACATAATGGTGATACTGGTGTGTGTGTGTGTGTGTTCATTTTATATTCTGAGAGATCTATCTACAATAGACAAAATGTAAAATTTAAATTCAAACCCTTATTGGAAAAGAATTGTTGCCTCCAAGAAAACTTGCTGCTGTTTATAAAAGCAAAAACATTTTAAAGAAATCATGTTTATGTGAGTTTGCTTCCGTGTTTCATTTATATGTTTAATCTGACTTTAATAAAGATTGAATTTAGTGTAAGATTTAATTTAGTGGAATATTTTTGAATGTGACTATACAGATGTACAGCAAAAACATAAAATAGAATCATTGCTATGTTTTGAAAAATTTCTCAGTAATTTTTTCATTTAAACTAATAAAAATAGAAAAACTAATCAAATGTAGTATTTCAGAATTACAATTAAACTACTGCATTGCTTGATGATAGTCAAATTATCACTTTATATTCTCATATATTTCAAAACAAAGGCATTTGGTATTGTTTTGAACTCCACATTTTGTTGTGCTCTTAAATTATGTTTTTTGTTCTATCCAAACTTTATAAATTATTCTGCACCTTTATAATGTAGTTATACAAACTGAATGAATTGTCCTCTATTATGAAATTATTTTTTAATTTATTTATTAGTACAAGGTATTTTTTCTTTGTCTATTAGTACAATGGAAAAGTATATAATCAAGCTGGCAGAATATCACTTTTTAAGTCAAATTAATAACAATATTAACTTTCAAGATCTGATATTTTCTTGGTTATGTTTTCACTTGTAGTATGATTTTTTTAAAAAACAGTGTATAAGTAAGGTACATAAAATGATGTTATTATATATGTGTATATATATTTTATATGTTCTTAATAAAATAGTTATTATAGTGGAGCAAATTAACATGTCTGTCATATCATAACTCATTTTTGTGGAAAGGTAAAACATACTAATATAATACATTTTTATTAGCATAGTCCTCACGTTTTCACATTCCATCTCTAGACTTGTTTTGGGTTTTTTTTGGTACCAGGGATCAAACTCGGGTTCTTGTGCTTGCGTAGCAGGCAGTGAAACCACTGAGCTAAATCCCCGGCCCTCCAGACTTGTTGATCTTATACAGGGGCTTCTTTGTGATCTTTGATCTACACATCTGCATTTCCTCCTTCCGGTCCTAATTACTGTTTCATTTTCTGTCTCTATGTGAAAGATACTGCCAATTTCAAACAGAAATTTCTGGGAAAGGATCAATTTGTGAAGCAAATCTAAAGTTTTCTGTGTTCTTAAAATGAAAAATGCATACAAAGACTATTAGCCTTTTAAATAACAAAACCAAATAACCATTTGGATATATAATTCCAAATTAAAAGATAAAAGCCTGAGCTGGTTCAATTAATTTACTGAACCTTGGGGATAAACTCAAATGTAGAGGTTGTCTTTAAAAAAACTTTTTGTTTACAAAACTCTTAAAAGATTAAATGGTACAATCTTGAAAACATTTCTTACTTAATTGCCAAAATTGATTCATGTGTGAGGAATTAATTGTAAACTCTTCAGAGGGGTTAACACTGAGTGATTCTGTACTATCTTTTATGCTGAGTTGTATCAATGAGGTCATACACTCTTTTATAATCCATCCATCATCACTTCTTCCATTATCACCACAGCGCAATGAACCTGCAGCTCTGTCTTCCCTGTTCTCTGTTCTCTAAGCATATTGGTTGTGTTCCTGTCAGATCTTCACACCAGCTGGTGTCTTTACCTGGAGTACCCTTTCCAGGGGATCTGGCTTCCATCAGTCATTGTTAAATTGTTGTTCTGAGATGCCTTTTTCATTGTCATATTTTAAAACAACATCCTTTATCTCTTCCTCTACCATCTTCTACATCATCTTTATACCATTTCACCACTGACACATTATATGTTTATTTAATTTTTGTTTGCTTTACTAGAACGTAACCAGCTTTTGTAATTATGGCATCACCAGAACCTAAAGAGTGCTTGGATGACCCTAGGTGTTCTCCTTCTTGAGTATTTTTAAATATATGTTAATTAGTCAAAATGAGGTCATTGATCAACCTAAATATATTTTGAAAAAATAGTCAAATTATTAAATGTTCATGACATATTCATTGAAATAAAAGTCTTATTAAAATAATGTTTATTTACTGTTAAAATAAGTTTTTCAATGTCAGGGATAGATTTATTTTCTGTAGAAACAATCAGAAAAATATGAACTCATAGTGATAAGAAACATAAGTTTAAACTTGAAGTCCTTGCAGTGGTCCAAGGCCACGCCCACCACCCTGGGAGGTCACAGAGGCCTCTTGCAGGCCCACCCCACCCAACACTCTCAAAGCTGCTGCAACTAGCAACTGGCCCTGGTGAAACAAGACAAGCAGCTTGGGGTTCCTGCGACTGTCCCAGGCCACACCCATGGCACAGTGAGGTCCGCTTAGCCACCAGGGCCTCCAACGCTTGGTCCCCCCCACCCCCACCCTGCACCGCCTACCTTCTGGCTTTTCTGCTACCTGGTCCCACACTACAGAGGCACAGGAGAGTATAAAGACCCTTGTCCTGAGGGCCACAAGAGAGAGCAGAAGTTAGTAACTGAAAGAGGGCTTCTCAGGCTTCTGGAAGAAAACTGAAGCTCAGCAGAAAAGTAAAGAGAACCTCTACAGCAAAGGCACATCAGACCACTGTACTTGGTCTGCTGCTGGCTTGCTGAGACTCATTGACTTGTGTATGCACAGGAATTCCTACCTTGCCTACTGTGACAACAGAGACATACCCTGAAGGAGGCCCATAATTTCTATTGCTATTTGCAAAAAAGAAGAATTTTTTTTTATTTTTAATTCTTAATTTTTACTTTTTTTCTACTTTTCAAAGTTTTACTTTCTTTTCTTTCTTTTATCTTTTCTTTCTCTCTCTCTCTCCCATTCTCTCACTGTCCCACATTGTCCCTTATCTCCCCATTTGTTCCTTTCTGCACTGAATTCGGATTTCTCCCTTACTGTTCTTCTCTTTTTCCTTCTCTTGATTATCAGTAGGTTTAAAGGAAAGTAAATTTGCTATCTGGCCTCCCTGTTGCTGTTAGGTGGTTCTATTCACATCTTTGTTCTTGCATTCTGCCATTTTCTCTTGCCTTTAACAACTTCTTAGAGTTTGTGTGATCTTTCTGTGTCTTCTGGCCTCACCGCTAATCTTACTTGTTCTTTCTACCTGTCCCTCCCTCCCAAACTCCTTTTAGCTCCCCACCCCAAAGGGGAAAGATGCTATATTGAAGAGTTTATTCATTATAAACTTTGTTGGATTGGTCCTTGGTTTTAATTTAACTCACAATAACAATATCCTAGAAAAAGACAATGAAGGTCACAACTCCATGAGGCCCAGCAGAGAGAAAGCACCACACAAGACAAGACACTAAAGCAAAGGGGGGGGGGAATAAGAAAAGAGCCAACAACAGTAAAACACCATGACAAGGATGAGTCAATATTTGTCAGTTATAACTATCAATGTTAATGGCCTCAATTCACCAGTCAAAAGAAATAGACTGGCAGAATGGATTAAGCAGCAAAACCCAGCAATATGCTGTATACAAGAAACACACCTAACTCAAAAGGAAATCCATAGACTGAAAGGAAAAGGATGGAAAACAGTTCTCCACACCAAAGGAACCCAGAAAAAAGCAGGTGTAGCAATCTTATTTGCAGGCAAAGTAGATTTCAAACCAAAACTAGTTAAGAGACACAAAGATGGTTACTACATCT
This sequence comes from Heterocephalus glaber, assembly GCF_053883595.1. Classification (NCBI taxonomy): domain Eukaryota; kingdom Metazoa; phylum Chordata; class Mammalia; order Rodentia; family Bathyergidae; genus Heterocephalus; species Heterocephalus glaber. Next base: position 27,964,297 of record NW_028258372.1, read on the forward strand.
TTGTGAAAGGAACAATCCAAGAGGAAAAGATGACAATCCTAAATATATAAGCACCAAATACAAATGCCCCCAACTATACAAAACAAATATTAATGGACATGAAAAACCAAATAAGCACTAATATAATTGTAGTGGGGGACCTCAACACCCCTCTATCACAAATAGACAGATCAACTAGAAAAAAAATTAACAATGAAATTCTAGAACTAAATGAAGCTATTGAACAAATGGATATTAATAGATGTTTACAGGGTGTTCCACCCCACAAAATCAGAATACACATTATTTTCAGCTGTGCACAGGTCATTCTCCAAAATAGATCACATGCTAGCTCATAGGACATATCTAAGTAAATGTAGAAGAATTGAAGTTATCCCCTGTATATTATCAGACCATAGTGGAATACAATTGGAAATCAATAACATAAGAAACAGCAAAACACCCACAAATACATGGAAATTGAACAACACCCTCCTGAACAACCAGTGGGTCACAGATGAAATTAAAGAGAAAATTAGACAGTTTCTACAAGTAAATGAAAATGCAAGTACAACATACAGGAATCTGTGGGACACAATGAAAGCAGTTCTACATGGGAAATTCATAGCAGTAAATGCCCATATTAGGACAACAGAGAGAACTCAGTTAAATAACTTAATGCAGAACCTCAAACTCCTAGAAATAGAAGAGCATAACAAACCCAAAGCTCATACAAGAAAGGAAATGATAAAGATCCAAGCAGAAATCAATGCAATGGAGACTAAGAGAATGATACAAAAAATCAATGAATCAAAGAGTTGGTTTTTTGAAAGAATAAATAAAATTGATAAACCTTTAGCCAACCTTATCAAAAAAAGGAAAGAAAAGGCTTAAATACATGCAATTAAGAATGAAAAAGGTGAAACCATAATAAATCCAGCAGAAATCCAGAGAATCATCAATACCTACTTTGAGAATCTGTACTCTAATAAAAAGGAAAACACAGAAGAAATGGACAGATTCCTAGATACATATGAATTGCCAAAATTAAATGAAGAACATATAGAAAGTCTAAACACCCCAATCACAATGAGTGAAATTGAAAATGTAATAAAAAACTTTCCAACAAAAAAAAAGCCCAGGTCCTGATGGCTTCACTGCTGAGTTCTACAAGATATTTAAAGAAGAACTATCGCCATTACTGTTTAAACTCTTGAAGGAAATTGAAAGGGAAGCAAGGCTTCCAAATTCATTCCTGGAAGCAAGTGTTACTTTGATTCCAAAATCAGGGAAAGACCCAACCCAAAAAGAGAACTACAGACCAATCTCCCTGATGAACATAGATGCAAAAATCCTCAACAAGATACTGGCAAACAGAATACAGAGTGTCATCAAGAAAATCATACACCCTGACAAAGTTGAATTTATCCCAGGGATGCAAGGATGGTTCAACATACAAAAATCAACAAATGTAATACACTATATTAACAGTCAGGGACAAAAACCATATGATCATCTCAATAAATGCAGAAAAAGCATTTGACAAAATCCAACACCCATTCATGATAAAAACTCTACAGGAAATTGGAATAGGAGATCTTTATCTCAAGCTGATTAAGGCTATCTATGAAAAACCAACAGCCAACATCATACTAAATGGTCAATAACTTAAAACTTTCACACTATAATCAGGAACAAGACAAGGATGCCCACTATCACCACTCCTGTTCAATATTGTTCTGGAAACATTAGCCATAGCAATTAGACAAGTGAAAGAAATAAAGGGAATAAAGATAGGAAAGGAAGAAGTGAAACTGTCATTATTTGCTGATGATATGATACTTTACATAGAAGACCCAGAAAACTCAGTCAAAAGTCTTCTAGACCTAATTGACAGATTCAGTAGAGTACCTGGATACAAGGTTAACACTCAAAAAACAATAGCCTCTTTATATGCAAATAGCAGACCCATTGAGAGAGAAATTGAGGAAATAATTCCTTTTACAATAGCATCTAAAAAAATGAAATATCTAGGAATCAACCACCTAACAAAGGAAGCAAAAGACCTCTACACTGAAAACTACAGCACTCTGAAGAAGGAGGTTGAAGAGCATATAAGAAAATGGAAAGATATCCCTTGTTCCTGGGTAGGAAGAACCAATATACTGAAAATGGCCATACTTCCAAAATTACTATATAGATTCAATGCAATGCCAATTGAAATTCCAACAATATACACTTCGGAGAACTAGAGAAAACAATCCAAAAATTCACTTGGAAACAGAAGAAACCTAGAATAGCAAAAGTAATTCTAGGCAACAGAGACATGGCTGAGGGCATCACAATGCCCAACTTGAAACTATACTACAAAGCTACTGTGCTAAAAACAGCATGGTACTGGCAAAGAAACAGACCCAAAGATCAGTGGAATAGATTAGAAGATGTAGAAACAACTCCAGACATACTCAGTCACCTCATCTTTGACAAAGGAGCCAACCACCCTCATTGGAGGAAAGATAGCCTATTTAAGAAATGGTGTTGGAAAAACTGGATTTCAGCCTGTCAGAAATTAAAACTAGACCCATACCTATCACCGTGCACTAAACTAAGATCAAAGTGAATTAAAGATCTAAATATTAAGTCAGAAACACTAAACTTGCTGGAAGATAAGTTAGGTAGAACTCTTGATGTCGTTGGCATAGGAAAAGACTTTATGAACAAGTCTTCAGTAGCACGGGAGCTAGCACAAAGAATCAACAACTGGGATCTCATCATATTAAAAAGTTTCTGCACTGCAAGAGAAACTAGCAACAGAGCTAAGGGACAACCTACAATGTGGGAAGAAATATTTAGCAGCTGTAGCTCAGACAAAGGTCTACTATCAAGAATATATAAAGAACTGAAAAAAATCAGACCTCCCAAATTCAAAGACCCAATTTAAAAATGGGCAACCAAAATGAACAGACATTTCTCAGACAAAGAAGTGAAAACAGCAAGTAAATATATGAAAAAAATGTTCAACATCACTGGTCATTTGAGAGATGCAGATGAAAACAACACTGAGATTTCACCTCACCCCGAAAAGGATGGCTGCTATCAAGAAATCAACCAATAACAAATGGTGGTATGGGTGTAAAGAGAAAGGAGCCCTTCTCCATTGTTGGTCGGAATGTATATTGGTGCAACCACTGTGGAAATCAGTATGGCGATACCTCAAAGAACTAGGACTACAGGTTTGATTTGACCCAGCTATGCCCCTACTGGGAATCTTCCCCAAAGAATTAAAAGAATCATACCACAGTGATATATGTGCACCTATGTTTATAGCGGCACAATTTCTAATAACTAAAGCTTGGAAACAGCCCAAATGCCCATCGACTGGAAACTGGATAAAGAAGATATGTTTTTTTTTTATAAAATGGATTACTACTCAGCCATGAAGAATGAGAAACTAGAGATATTTATAGCTAAATGGATACATATTGAGGCCATACTCTTAAGTGAAATAAATAGGGCATACATGTGTAAATACCAAATAGTTTTTCTAGTGTGAGAAACTGAAAGTGTAAATAAGGATGAAAATGATTAAAATGAATAATTGATAATTTAAAATAAGAAAAGGTCCAAGGGTTTGGGGATGGTGGAAGTGAAAGGGGAAAGGGAAGAAGGGAAAGAAAAAAATTATGAGAAAAAAAATGGAATCAAACTCTCTGTAGATAGGGAAGCATGGAGGGGGTGAAGGGTGCACAGGTAATGGGAGAAAAAATAAAAACTCAGATCCATCATGTTCTGGTACAAACACCCAATGATAAATGTAAATGTATTTTATGCCTAAAATGTACCAATAAATATATTTTTTTTTAAAAAAAGAAACAAGTTTATATTCACATAAAAGTGTAAGTGGCATATAAATATTAATCTGCTTATTTAGCTAAACATATTTGATTTTAATTTAGGATTTGCCTTCTCAAGTACACATTATTCTCTGAAGTGTTTTGGCTACTACAGCTCTGAGCCATCTTTTAATTTAATTCTAAGTCAAACCTGAATTTAAAAGTTAATTTTTTGGTATACTAATGTTATAAATTATATTGTATACATTCTGATGCAAAAATATCTAAGAAACAAAAAAAATACTATAAGGTAGTGTATCTGATATAATATTCATGATATAATACTGCTGATATAATAAATTTCATGATATAATACTGCTGTCAAATTGTGTTTTTCTTTTCTCCTGCTAGGAAAATAGATCTCCATGTACGCAACAAACTTCTCATTATTAAATTGTGAGTTTTTTTCATATAAATGCTTATTGCTTTTTGTCAAACATTATTCATTATAAATTACTTTGGAAGAATCAGCTTCATATTTATGTTAAATCAAACTAGATTTTACTTCCTAATATTAGTTTGAGAAAAGGAAATTATAAATGTCATGAACGTATAAAATATATTTTATATTTGCTATATTAATTTCAACACTTGTTAAACTTTCTGGGGACTCCATTGCTGTTTTGTTGTCTATATTTTTCAGTACAGCATTTTGTAAATAAACAAATGCTATGGAACATAATATTTTTTAGCAGAATGGTAGATGCAATCTATATCTATGACACATTAAGTGCTGTGTTGAAGTTATCAAATTATTTGCTCATTGAGGGATCAGTTTAATTAAATGATTTCCATTATTTTTTAAATGTTTTGAACGTTTCATCTTTGTAAAAATGTTAGCGAATGTTTTGCTGGAGCAAAAATCCAGCATGATGAGTTTTGTTTTAAGGAATAACAGAGACATATCCATTCTTACATTTGGTCTACATTGCCTACAGTACATAAAAAAGAAGAAAGAATAAATAAACCTGATGAGTGCCATACCAGGACACATTAAAGGAGCATAGTGTATTTCAGAAGGAATTTAAATGTGTTTACTCATTTTAAATTTTGTTTTTATTAACGTAGAGAAGAAATTATAAATATAAAGCACTCAAAAATATATTTGTTTCATTCTTTGTTTCCTTTCAAAAAATACTCCTTTTTGAGAATAAAAATAAAAGATCAAAAGCATTCTATTTTATTATAGAACTATTTCATTTAAAGTGGAAAATAATTTCAGAAGTTTTTTGATAACTTGACAAACATCTGAAAGAACTTTTCAATTTACCATCAAACTATATTTTAACATTATGTCAATTTTTTCTTATCTATATGGATTCATTTGGCATATTTTTCTTTTTATAATAAGTGAAATAGGTGAAGTTTAGATCACTTTCCTGATGCTTTTAAATATCATAAATTTTAGAAATCTATATATGTATTCCTTTCCCTATTTTATGATTAACTTCTTTCTTTCTTTTTTTTTTTTTTTTAGTACTGGGGATTGAACTTGGGTCCTTCTGCTTGCACAGCAGGTGGCTGTGAAACCACTGAGCTAAATCCCCAGCAATGATTAACTGAATTAAGGGCTGGAAGTGTAATTTAGTGATGGAGAACTTGCGCATACCCCTGGTTTCAATGCCCAGAATCACAAGCCCCTCATCCCCCAAAACAAAAATGCTTGAAATGACTGAAGCCTACCATTAGCAAAATAAATCTAACCATCTATATTTTCAGATAGGTGGACAGATAAACAAAACTCTGCAGCTGTCATTTCCTTCCTTACCTATGCCTTGCCCCCAGAAAGGTACTCTGAAAGATCTGAGAATATCTCTTCCTCTTACACATACAATGGTCTTGAAACTCCTAGAAGCACTTATGACTTAATGTAGATGAAAGTTTGAACTTTTGTGGTAGTTTGATTATAACTAATAAATATTGAGTAATGTCTCTCTAGGATGATAAAAAAAGACATTCATTTCCAAGGTTTACAATTGTATTTTCCTTAACTGCACCTGCATATATTTACTAAATACAAAATCATATGTAATTAGTGTATCTCTGGCATAAAAAATGAGGAGCACACTAATTTTTGTTCATTTTTGGTTTTGTACAAAAATGTTACTAGAATCAAAGTTTTATAATCACACAAAGTGGTGACATAGAAAGGAAAATTTCTATTCATTCTGAAAAATTTTCCCTCGTGACAGTAAATTCCTATGAATGCCCAGTGCTGAGCTTAAGTGCCAGTCACCTGAATGCCCTCATTCCAGAACCCTCACTGCTCCATCCACTTGTTCCTCATAGGGGCCCATAAATCAATCACCACAACCTACTGAACACTGACCACCTCTTTGTTGTCTGTGTGGAAAACCAGAGTTCCTGGAGAGAGTAATGGAAAGAGAAGTTCTCTTTCTCTTGCTTGCTTTCTTTTAGTCCTTTGATTTACTGTTTCCAAAATAGAATTCCAAGAAAATGCCTTTATATTGTATACAGTGTTCAGAAATAAGGGCAGCTTTTTCTTGAGATCATTAATTTATATGGGATCAATGCTAAAATTCAAGATTGATGTAAGGAGCCTCATAGTAAGATGTGTTATGGAAGGATATCTAAAAATTTTTCTCAGTGAATTCAGTAAACAGTTTCTATCCCTTGCAATATGTCATACACTATTTAAGATCATTGTGATAATCAGAGACTGAACGTTGGTTGATAGAAAAAGGAAGAGACAGCCAGAATTCTGATGTCTGAAATGTACTGATAGATAAAATTTTGGTGCCTTTGAGAAAAACAGTCCACTGAGGCCAGAAAGACAAAGAAAGCATGAGGCACGTGTCTGTCACCCCAGCTACTTGGACAGTTTAGGCAGGTGGATCATGACTTCCAAGATAGTCTAGACAACTTATTGAAACCTTATCTCAAAATAGCACACAGACTGGGGATAGCTCATAGCTTCCTGGGTTCAATCCCCAGGTGAAGGAAGAGGACATGTTCAGTTGTAAGGCAGACTGTGAAATGGTGAGGCCATATATATGAACCTCAAATAAACAATCAGTGGTGATTATAAGTATTTGTGATTTATTGCAGTACTTTAATGGAATTACTTAAATTTACTAAATACTGTACTTTCTCTGTTCCAGTCACTATTCACAAATCTTAATCACTATTAACTATTTCTATGTTCACTAAAATCTTACAGTAGATAGATAGATGATAGATAGATAGATAATTGTTATATTAATTTTTCTCTTTTAAAAATTAAGAGGTAACTTGTATAATTACCTCAAATCTGCAAATTTATTGTGCCAGATTGGGATTTAAACTAACTCAGAAAGTTCAGCTACAGATCCTATGCTCTTACTAAATTGTCCCATACATTTTTTAAATTTTTATGCAGAGCACATTAGTTTTAGAATTATATTCTTTACAACACAATTTTCTGGAATGAAATTATTGAAGTAATTGTTTTTATAATTATTTTTTATCTCTTTTGGTTAAATATTTCTCAAACTAACAAAAATCATAAGATGCAAAAATATCTAGTTTACATACAGAAATCATGGTACATTCCTAGAATCTTAGCTCTCTGGGAGACTGATGCAGGAAGATATCAAGTTTGAGCTTAATCTGGGTAATTTAGGAAGACTGTCTCAAAAATATAACTCAATGTAAATGCTTTGTATTCTATCAATAGTATTGAAAAAATTTAGATTGCAAAATATGGTATGAAAGTTTTGGATATTTTGTTTGTCTTTTAAAGTAAAGAACAACCAGGTTACTTGCTCACATATGAATGTTCTCTGTTAATTTTTGACTTCTGATGAAACATCCATGTAACTGTTGGGCTTCTCACCTCACCAAGAGAATTACTAGAGATAAGCACCAAGCTATAGATAAATGCAATGGTTGAAAAGATCCAAACTTTTTGAGGACTGTTTTCTTTTTTTGAACACTTAGATGTAAGAAATATAATTATTGACTTTACTGAGCTATCAGCTATAGTTTTTAACTAATGGATGGTGTCTTCATGTCCTTATGCTAACACAGATGTGGCACCACAGCAGTAGTTCTGGCAAGCTTATATAACACAAAATGTTACACCCCGGGTAAACCTACAGGGTCCCGGGATCAGCGTTTGATATAATCAATCACTGTCATTTGCTTGGAATTTGTATTCTAGAATGTGTGCATTTACCCTCAGAATAACTAATTTCTTGATGGAAGTGATGGAAAATTGCAAAACCTTCCAGACCACCTTTGAACATGTAATCTTGGAAGTAAAGAGATCAACTTACAGCAACAAGACCTAATTCTGTTTTTGTTTCCTATTGCTATTGCACTATCAAGTGTGCTGTCAGTGTACATTTACCCTTGTATAATGTTTGAATACCTGCATAATTACAGTAAATTCCATTTTAAAATTTTGGTTTCTGTTGCTACAAACTCAGATGTCAAATTCGTACATTAGTACTGTAGCTTTTAAAGAGCAACAATTTGTACAGGATGGAATGAGAATTAAAGTTTGGAATGTGTGTTTAAAAACTGCCAGGAAGGTTAAACTCTTGCATTTTGGGGGGAATAATGAATTAAGAAGTTTAAAGATTTAGGTTTAGGTAAAATATTCAAAGGAATTAAAATTCAGAAAGAATTGAAGTTACATTGTAAAATTAGGAAACACTGAATTATCAACTTTACGTTGTTTTGCCATGTGTACAACTCATATTTTACCTAACACTAGGAAGAGTCTTAGAAGTCTCAGTGGAATTTGCTGAATGACATAATATTTTTTTCTAAAATTCTTGATCTTGTAATGTGTAAATAAATACTGTTGAAAAATATCAAAATTGTAGTTAATAATTTTAAAACAAATTGAATGGGGATGTATGTCTACAGGTTTATTTGTCTATCCATGATTGGGCTTGAATAAATTTATTTATAAATATTGCCTTGAACAATGACTTACAACAGTGTTCCAAATATAGATAAAGCAGCTAGCAGCTGAACTAGGAATGCTGTTGAGATGGGAGGTAATTGTAAGTAGAATTCTGGTACTTCATGAATTAAAGTATTTTACTGACACAAGAAGAAGCTTCATTTAATTATTTCAGTGCTTGCTTGGTAGGATGAGGAAAGACATGACGATTGGATACTTAATGTCTTCTTTCCATGACTCAGATACTTTGACATAAGCACTCGCTCTTCTCAAAATCAGAGGGTGGAGAGGTCTAAAAGATCTATAGACAATGAGTTTAACCAAGGTTCCCCAAAGCATTTTAATCTTCTGAGGATCTGGTGAAATTCTAATGCCAATTCTTTGTATGCCACAGGAGTAACAATGATAGTGAAAGGAAGATTCCCCAAAAAGAAGAGGAACTGCACACATTTTCGCTACCAGCTAGATTTGAGACACTTGAATCAAACAAGGAGTACGACATTTACTAACCATGCCCCACTGTCCCTTAGTAAAAACTCTAATTTCTGAAGTAGTACTTGCAAGCTAAGGAGATTTTATTTTTTCATCACTTAAGAATTTTCTGTGGATTTTTCTCAACTTAAAGAGACCTCTGAAGAATGAGAATTTCCCCTCAATGAGCACTTTAGAGTACTTTAGAGGAGGAATAAAGAACACTATGAGAGAGTCTATTACTCAGAAAGGAAGAATAAGAAAATTGGTCCCAAAACAGATTTATGTAAATTACAGGGAGGCATCATGCCTGTTTTGCTGACCCTAATATGGTAATCACTATGAGGAAACACTGTGAGCGATATAACAACTGAACAATTTCTTTAAAAAGTGTTTCTCTCTTACTTTATGAAACTATTCATGCATCATAATCTTTATTGAGGCTGCAAAAATTTCTTTAGTAAAAGAGTAAAGGAAGGTGGGGAAAAAGGTACTGTTAGGCACAAACACAAAAAATTCCTACTATTGCATCCGTATCTGTATTGCCGCTGATTTGGAGATTATTACCTAAGTGCTATAAACAGTTTTTTTTTTTATGTATGAGCCATTTATATTAGGTACAAACAGTGCAAAAATAGTTTGGATTTAAAAGATAGATGGGAAAGGCCGGGGATTTAACTCAGTGGTTTTGCTGCCTGCCCCTAAAGCACAAGGACCTGAGTTCAATTCCCAGCACAAAAAAAAAAAAAAAAAAAAAAAAAAGATAGATCGGAAGATAATTAATATAGCAGGGAAATAAAATAGCAGTTCAGTCTCTGGATATACTGAAATGACAATGAGCAGTGAAGCCAAGATTTTATGGAGAAAGAAATTTGAAGGAATGACATTGAAGAAGCTCGTATAGGAAAAAGCTCTTAATGACATAGATGCAATTATGAGTCATAGAGCTATTATGTGAATGTTCAGAACCAAGCTTAACCCCAAAAGTAAGATCTCTGCAGACAATTGGTGTCACTCAATTGATGGCAGCAGGTTTGAGATAGCTGATGAAAAGGAATGAAACACATCTGATTCTTTCTCAAATTGTACAGTATGTGATAAAAACCACACACAGGCTGAATCAAAAGTAATCACACTGACTGATCTTGGCTTTGTACTTCATGTTGGGCTCTATTGTTTTTTCATGATTAAATGCTTCTTTTGCCTTTTTAGCAACAATACCTACGTGATGCTGAAAGCATCTTGTTATCTATCAACATGCACCAAAATGTAATGTTGTATAATTCTTTAATAGAATTAAGAGGACTATAAATGATTAAGTAAATAGTTGAATAATGGAAAACATTATAATTTATATTACTTAATTAGTTTATGCATTGTGCCCATTAATTACTAATTAAAAGTTAATTTAATTTCCAGTGCTAATCGACCTGATTTGAAGTTCAGAAGGGCATAGATTATTCCATTTTATGTGTATTTAACCAAAAACTTATCATTTTACAAACATACTTAAGAACATATAAAGATTATTTAATCAGACTGTGAGTAATCAGAAACTAAAAACTAATATTAAAGTAAAATGTAAAAGGATGCAAATCAAAAATTCCATAGGATATGAAGGGAAAACAAGTTAATTATATAAATTGTGGAAACAGGCAGTGAAAATTAAAATGCACTCTATAAATTTTGAAAAAATGGAAGTCATCTATATTGGGGAAATAATTTAAATATCCAGTCTTTAAAAAGAAAAAAAATGTCATTTATAACAATGTCGATGAATCTGGAAGATATTATGTTAAGGGAAATAAGCCGGCCACAGAAGGATATCACATGATCTCACTCATATATCAGATATGAGAAGTCAAATTTATAAAAGTAGCAAATAGAATACTGGGTACCAGAGGCTGAAGTGGTAGAGAAAGCAATAAGAAGTAGTTGATCAAAAAGCACAAAATTTGAATTAGAGAAGAGGAATGTTTGCAGATCTAGAGCAAAACAAAATTACTATATCCAATAATAACGTGTTATGTATTTCAAAATTGTAAAGTAAATTTCAAGTGGCTCACCTTAAAACATAAATAAGGTGTTAGATTTATTAATTAGCTTAATGTAATCATTCCACTTTACATACATACATAGAGTCATAACACTGTATTGTGTAATGGTATACAATTAGGATTTGTCAACTAAATGTTATAGACTTCTATGAAATATTAAACACCTGCAAAAAGATGAAAAAGGTCTTAAAATTATTTTTGTCTTCAAATATTTTACTTACTATTTCAAGAATATTAGTTAATTCATGATAATGCTTTTCTTTCTTTTCATTTTGGGCAACATATGATGGTTGATTGATTGTGTCAACTTGAGCAGGAGAAACTAAATTAATTGGCTCAGCAATTCCACACCCCAGAATGCGGGAGACCCACCCTAGGGCGGCTGGTTGCCTGGATAGTATAAAGGGGAAAGGAAGAAGGACAAATCGGCTTCTGTTTCTTCCAAGGAGCTCTAGTCTTCCCCTTCATCTTGGACATCATCTCTTGGCTTCCAGAGCAGATTCTTCAGCCTCCATGCATAGACTCTAGCCTGCCACTGTAGACCTTTCAGCCTCCTAATGCGGGCTCATGGGGGACACAGCTGTGAGCTTGAGACTTCCAACATGCCCTCTACATTCCTCCTCATCCAACTCGCTGGCTGGTCAGTATAAACCAATCTTGTAAATTTTGATATATTTGTATATTTTGTGTTATATCTGTTTCTCTACTAAACACTACCTGATATACAACACATCCCTTTTTTCTAGTCAAAATATTCATCTAGGTAAATTTACGTGGATTATTGGTAATCTCTAAAAGTAGTAATATATTTACTTAATTTATATATATATATAAATAAGTTTAAGATTGTGGAATTATAGCTTCTTATACTATAATTAGGATCTTAGTTAAGAGCATACTTAATTATTAAGATTTATCTACAATCAAAAATTTTATTTTTTATAATAATGATGGGACTAGGAAATATTTTGGTCAGAGAAAAAAATTGAATCTCAAAATATATTCAAATGCAAATTATTTACACTGTGAAATCATTCTTATAAATGGTAAAAACGTATAATGCTTCAAAATTGAAATATAAAACATATTCTTTAGCTTTAAGGACAGACATAAGCTAAAAGTAAAGGCATGAAAATATATATTTTATATAAATGTTAATCTAAAAAGAACAGGGTTTATATGTATAAGGCAGGCATCCATCAATGACAAAATAATGTTTGAGTTAAAAATTGTCATGAGAATAAAATTTGTTGCATATTGATAAAGGGGTTAATTCACCAAAAAGGCATAACAATTGTAAATATAGTGGAGGGCCTAAGCATATAAAGCAAACAATTTTGGAGAACTTCAATTTACCAAGCCAGAATTATCAGAATTCAAAGGAGAGACAGCAATGCAAAATTAGGAAGTGGCTTCAGTATCAATTTTTAGACAATAGATCAGGCAGACAGAAAAACAATAAGTAAATAACAGACTACAAAAGATTCAACATTCCTACAAGAAACACTATGAACATAACTTCCAACAGCAGCAAGATTCTTCTTAATCATATAAGGGACATTCTGTAGGACAGATCATATTGAGCAACAAAATAAATACTTTCAAATTTAGAAGACTGAACTTACATAACATATATTTCCAGACATGATGGTATGAAACTAATGATCAATAGCTGAAAGAAAATTTGAAATTCACAAATGTGTACAAATTAAACAACACACAATTGAATAACCAGTGGGTGAAAAAGGAAAACAAAAGGGAAATCAAAAATCACCTTGAGACAAAATAAAAATAGAAGCACAACATACCACAAAATTTAGATGCAACAAAAACAGTCCTAAAAGATAATTTTATAGTGATAAATGACTAAAAGAAAACCCACCATTATATCTCAAGAAACTCAAAAAATAACAAAGTAAACCAAAATTCACGAGGAGAGAGAAATTACAAGGATTACAGCAGAAATAAATTATCTGGCAATAATTAAAAACAAGGAAAGATCAACACAATTTATAATTGAGTTTTTGAAAAGACAGACAATATGGACAAAAAACTAAATAGAAATGCCAAGAATAGAAGAGAGAAGAAATACAAATGAATAAAATTGTTAAGGAAAAAGAAAAGGCATTACCAATAATATCAAAGGAAAACATAGTACTGTATAAGACAACTGTGAACCATTAACCACTATATGCCAAAAAAAAAAAAAAAAAGAAAAACATGAGATGGAGGAAATGGATAAATTCCTGGAAACATACAACATGCCAATCCCGAATCATGAGGAAAAAAATCTAAATAGACGAAAGATTAGTACGACATTAGAATTAGTAATCAAAAACCTACCAAAAAAGAAAAGCCAGAGATAGGTAGCTTGACTTGAGAATTCTGAGAAAAAATAATAGTAGTCATTTCTAAACTCTTTCAAAAATTGAAGAGAACACTACCAAATTCAACCTACTAAACCATCACTGCCCTTATATCATAGCCAGAATAGGACAAGTGAGGTGTTTTGATTTCTCTAACAGGAGGCAATCAAAAAAAAAAAAATCCAACTTATGGTAGGATCAAAAATAATAAGATACTTGAGAATAAATTGAGCCAGATGTGATCTTTTTCAGTCTGTACACTGAAAACTATACAACATTGATTGATGAGAGAAAAGACAAAATTAGTGTAAAGAAAAACATTGTTTTTTATATTAGAATAATTATTATTCTAAAATGTCCACATTACACAGAGCAATCTACAGATCCAGTGAAATTTCTACCAAAATCTTTAATGATATTTTTCACAGAAATGGAAAAAAGTCTAAAATTCAAAAGGAATATGTAAAGCAAACTTAAATATAAATACAGAGCTTGAGGCATCTCACTTCTTGTTTTGAACACACATTAAAAAACAGTAATATAAAAAACTATATTATTAAAACAATATAGCACTACAATGGTATATTAGGAACATAGACCAATGAATCACAACAGTGAGCCCTGAACTTAATGTTTTTGATCAACTTATATTTAGCAGAGTGTCAAGAGCATACCATATGTCTCTTCAATAACTGGCAATTGGAAGAATGGATATTCATATGAAAAACAATTAAATTGATATATATATGTATATATATATATATGATACAAAAGCAGGCATATAATCCAAATCAATTCTGATGTTTAGTAAAATTATTAAACAAAGACATCCAGCTGTAAAACTGCAAGAAAACATACAGGGAAAATTTTCCTTGCCGTTGCATTAAGCAATTTTTGAAAAGATACCTAAAGCATAAGCATGAAAGGAAAAATGTACAGATAGTTGGATGCAGAAAATGTGATGTTTATACACAATGGAATATTATTTTGTCATAAAGAAAGACAAATTGAGTCATTTTAGGAAAATGGATGGACCTTGAGTCATGATGTTACATGAAAAATCAGATACATGAAATATTTCATAGTTTCTCCTATATGAGAAATCCAAATTATAAATACAGAACAAAGTAAATCATAGGTAATAGGAAGTCTAGAGATAGTTCTTTCTCAAGAGAAAGGGAGCAACAGATGGAGGCAAAAGGGAGGGAGCATTATCAAGGGTAATGATGTCCGTGCAAGAAGAATTCCCCAAAGAGAGGAATGAGACAATGGAGGAAAATGATCAAATAAACAATGTCTCCAGGTTCAATGGTGCATGCATGTAATTAACACCACTTGGGGGAGTGAGACAAGAGGCTCACAGGTTGGAGTCCAGCCTGGGCATCTTAGTAAGGCCCTATTTCAAAATAAAAACAAGAAAAATGACTAGAGCTGTAGCTCAGCACTGAAGTGCTTGCCTAACTAGTAAGGGCCTGTGTCCAAGCAGCAGTACCACAAAAATTTTAAAAATGGACGTTAAACTTTCAAATACAATGGAAAATTTCTATCTGCACATCAAAGAAGTTCAAAAATTCCAAAGATAAAGTCAAAGAGATTTACACTTTATCACACTGTAGTCAAAGTATTGAAAGATAAACACAAGGAAAAAAATTACAGAAGAAGCCAATGCAGAAAAGACTCAGGAGAGTCTCAATAAGATAACAGAAAATTTTGGGCTGGGGATTTGGCTCAGTTGTTCTAGCGCCTGCCTCAAAAGTGCAAGGTCCTGAGTTCAATACCCGGTACCAAGAAAAAAAAAAAAAAGATAACAGACAATTTTAATGCAAATTTGTCTTTTAGCTATCTGAAATTAGCACATTTATGTGTGCTTTATTAAATTGACTATTTTTGAATGAGAAAAGAGAAAATATTACCCTCAGACATTGTATTTGTCTAAATTTGAAATGTGATCTGAAATAACTTGTGTAAAACTGTGATGGAGAATAAAAATACATTAAACTCTATATCAAATTTAGCATTATAGGAACAAATAAAAATAGTATCAAATAATAATAAAAATAATAAAAATAAAAAATATTATTTCTACCAATATTCTTATAAAATTTACATATAAAATCTGGGGTTGTATAACATTGTTATTAGAGTTGATTTCATTTGGATTTAAAAGTAATTCCTCACTATTAATAATTTTTAAATCTTTTTGGCAGGCATATAAGATAAATAAAGTCTTGCCTAAAATTTTATAAACTAATAAAAATAATCAGTCAAATATTTAATGAAATACTTAATAAAATAATAATATATATTTATAGGATATATTTTAATTCAAACATTTAAAATAAAATTTGCATAGTTTTATTTGTTCCCATGTTCTAACTCCTTTCACTATCAGATCTTATTGTAGAAATCATTCATTCTTTACCTATGTCTAATACTTTATTTTAGGAAATTATCTTAATGGTTTAATTAATAAAGTTCAGTTTCAGACATGGACAATTTATAACTATTGTATTGACTACATAATGTTCATTAAGTTTCATTGACTCTTTGGTATAATTGTATAACATAATTAATGTATGAGGTTCAATTATTGGTTATTAAAGACCACTGACATTCACTTCTTTCATAACTAAGAAATTGTTCAAATACACAATTTTTAAAAAGTTGAGACTAACTAGGTAGCTAAGAGCAAACTATTATTAGAAACTGTCCAGTAATGAAAGCTAATAATTTAATGAATGATGATTTCTAATTATGTCTGTTTCTATTTTGTCCCTTCTTGGCAAGATGACCTAAATTTGTACTAATTAACTTAAAACTTTATTATTTTGTAATTGCATAATACTCTAGAAGAAAAGAAAGTAAAACTTTAGTGATTATTTTTTCAAACTGAAACAATTAACATAGTCATGTAGAGCATATAATATATGATGTTATCTAATTAGAAATTGTTTTCTTCATTTATCTTTCAATTATAAAGATATGTTTTGGAAAGACAAAGAAAAATGAGAAATTTGAAGACAAAGCATTTCACATTAGAAAAGGATTATATAGTTTTTCACAGTTAGAAAAAATTGATCAAATAAAGCATTGCTAATAAACTAAATCTCATATCCTAAAACAATATTTTTATATTGCTCTACATTGTAATTGCAAGTCATTTGATGTAAGGCTTAGAATTTGTATTTTTATTTGTATCCTTACAAGTAAGAAAAGTGCCTTCCACAGAGTATGCAATCAATAACAATTTCAATGAAAGAAGGAAATAGCAAAGAGAATGAATAAATAAATAATTTTACTTAAATGAATAAATCTTAATAGGTTTAGATGCATAGGCTCTTTTATTCTGAAAGAAGTTCTCTTCCAAAGATAGATCAAATTTGAGAAATTAAAAATGAAGGAGTAGAGATGGGCAGCAAAAGACAGCCTGTTGGTGACCTGGAATCAGGACACATGGAAAATAACAACATAGTGAAGATTAAAAGAATTAGATCTCTGAGAATTAGGAGAGAGTAGACAGAAAAACTAGCAAATACAGAGAAAATGCAGAAATGAACCACAATGCAGTGAAAAGAATGAAGCATTCTGGAATGCTAATCCCTGTTCCACCAGAAAGACACCTGACTCCACTAACACAAAGTAAGTTTAGCGAGGGTCAGGATCTCCAGGGAGAAACTCACAGGGCCAACAGAGCTCAGGGTTTTTAGTTTTTTGTTTTAAGTTTCTAAGTGTTTTTTTTTAAACTGCAAATACACTGTGGTGTTTTACTCTGAAAGTGATTCCTTTAACATGGCAGGCTAGAGTTGGGGAAATCCAGTGCAACACATGCTATATTTGGGAATGTCTAATTAGGAGCCATTTGGGGAAAGGGTGTCTCATGTAGAGCTGCTGAGAAACCACAGAACAATTACACTTATGAGCTGCTCGGGTCCCCCTATGTCAGTCACTACATGGTGTGGGAGATGGCTACAAGAGATAGCTGGGCAGAGGGCTGGGCTAGGCATGGAGCACCTAAGTTTAAGCTCAGACCACAAAGGACACAGAGGTCCCACCTGATGTGAGGGGCCAGACTTACTGTGTATAGATTTTGGAGAGGTTTGTGTCTGAAAGTGTTGGCATTGACATGTTCCTGCCTGGGCTGTAATTCATATGTCTCACAGCCCGGAGGTTCTGATCTGAATTCCGTTATCTGATGTTAAGTGGCTAATCACCAGTGGTTCAAGCTATCCACTGAGTCAGTCATATATATATAGCACTGGTGGTTCAAGCTTGACAGGTTCTATTAAATCCAGCAGACTGCTCAATACTCCTTCATCCCTCGTTTGACACCCAGCACAGAGCTCACTGGTCTGTTTGCCTTCTTCATCTGCCAAAATGATCAGGAATACACCTCAGCTTTGATGGTAGCAAAAGCCTGGGATCATGGTCAGAGAAGCCCCTGGAGTAGAGGGAGGGGCTACCTCACAAACCCACAAACTGTAAAGCTAGGTGGAACAAACATGACATGGAGCACAAAGAGGGACACAGAAACTGGAAGAAGCTGGAGTGAATGAGATGTTAGGGCAGACAACATTAACCAACCATGCCCAGCAGAAAAGGGCAGGATTTTGCATTCACAAACAAAAATATAAATGTGGAAACAAAATAAGTCTTCCTAGAGACTCATTATCCCTCCCCCATATCTGTTAGATTGTAATTACTGAAAACTCTAGGGAAATAAAACCACTCTTCAAAAACATAGAAGAATTTTTGTAAACTCATTTCTCTTTTACTTCATTGCTTTTGTGAGGTTTTACCTTTTTTCTTTTTTTTAATTTGCTCTCTGTATTTTTCTTTTTATTGTTTTTGTGTTTTATATGTTTTTATGCAATTCTTTTAATTTCCTTCAACTTCTTAATGGGATCCTTTATCTCATTTCTTTCCCTTCTCATCTTCCATTTCTTTTTCAAAATTTACTTCTTTCATATTCCCTTTCCCCATTCCTCCAACTATCCTAGTATTAATATTAGGCTCTATTAATTTTAAATATTTAGTTTGCTTTGTGTTATTTTTGTTGAATTAGTTTTTGTTCTTAAAGCTGGTATTTTTTTCATTTAGTGGCTATGTAATATAAGTATTTGTTTTGAATTTATGCCTATTTTATAATTAAAAATCTATTTTCCATTCTTAAGGCTAACACAGTGATCGTACTTTTGGTTCTTATGGTACGTCAACATCCAGTTTGCCTTTGTATCTATTATTGTTGATTTTGTTGCTATTGCCAGAGTGGCATTGTTTTTGCTATTAAATGGCTTTTACTAAGTGTCAATATCTGGTTTTTCTTTGTGTCATCAATAAAACTACAATTCATTTTCTGAGAAATGGTTCCCTGGCCAATTACACTGCCCCTTCTCCACAAATCAGCACAGGTCATTGGATCTTGGAACAGAAGCATAAGTCTATATTTAGCTGCAGGTGGATTGCATCAATGCAAAGAAATCACTTACTAATGAAATATCCAAACTATAAAAATGTTCTTCCAGTATAATCAGCCAGCAAACCTCAGTACATTAACAAACAAATAGTGGAGACTTGAGAAAACTAGGCAACAGAAAATGAACCTTGAAGATCCCAAGTTCCCCAAAGCTAATTCTTGAGACTTCAATGGAGAGAAAAATCAAAAGCCAGAGAACTAAATTATACTAAATGATAACAAAAGAAACAAACAAAAAATTAATAAAGTACTCAGCAAGTTCAATGATGATATAAATAAACTAATAATACATTTAATGAAGAAAATGATCATTGAGCAATAATAGAAAGCTACCTGAGCTAAACCAAATGATACGAAACATGAAACTTGTTAGCAAAGAATGAGTCCATGCAAATATACCAAACAGAAATCCAGAAGAAAAGTTCTTTTGAAATAAGGGTACAGAAGTGGCCAATATGAGGACACAGGGCCAAAACCCAAACATAGTGCTGATATAAGTGAACATACACTCAGAGATTCCATAAAGACCATAAAAGATCATGTAAAATGTATCTAATACCTGATAGATCAGTGTGTGTGTGGGATCTATGACACACATGCCGTGGTAGGCTGTTTGTTATAATTGAAACCTCTAAAATGTTCACTATCACTGTGCTAGGGGATGCAAATAAGACTAATTTAAGATTTATTGAAATTAAAGAAAAATCAGAAAAGAACCCAGATGAAAAAAAGCCTATTAACTGAAATAAGACCAAAAAGCTTTCCAAGCATGAGGGAAGAATATTATGTACACATACAGGACTCATATAGATCTCCCAAGAGCCATGAATAGAAAAATACTTCTCCAAAAGGCATTATAGTTAAAATTCCAGAATTCCCACACAAGGAAAAAAATCTTAAAAACTTTTAAAGACTAGCAACAAATCACTTGTGAATAATGATAGCATACTTCTCAAAATGAACTTTAAATGCCAACAGAGCTAGTATTTAAGTGTTTGAAGCCTTAAAAGAAAACAATTTCTGAGCCAGACTAATATAGCTTGCAAAAATATCTTTCAAACTTGATGGAGAAATGGGTTCTTTCCATGACAATGAACACCTTAAGAAATTCATGAACACCAAACCAGAACCCCCCAAAATTCTCAAGGATATATGAAAGACCAAGAAAGCCAACAATGCCAAAAATATATAAAGGAATGGATCACCATGTAAAGTGAGCAGTTAGGCAGAAGAGGGGAAAAAATGGATCAGCAGTAGGAAAACAATGCATAGATAAGAATAAGTCAATAATTTTCAATAGAAACTCTCAATGTAAATGAGCTCAACTTCCCAATCAAAAGACACAGACTTTCAGATTGGATCAAAAAGCAAATCCAGTGGCATGCTGTATACAATAAACATACTTAATCTAAAAAAATATATCCTAAAAATCAAAGAATGTAAAATAATATTCCATGGAAGAAGAGCCAAAAACACACAGGGGTAGCTATATTATTTTCAGACAAATTGGACTTCAACACAAAACTATCTAGAGAAAGCAAAAATTGTCACTACGTATTAAGAGAACAATTCAAAAAGAATGGATAACAATTATAAACAGATAGGCACCATAAACTAGTGCACTCAACTTCATAAAATAAATATTATTAGTTATAAAAGATCAGATAAAGTTCAACAAAATTATAATAGGTGACCTGAATATTGTCCCACCCCAAAAGAACAACTAGACCAAAAAAAATTCAAAGAAATCTCAGAGTTCCATCACACCTTCATACAAATGTGTGTAATAGATATCTACAGAATGTTTCATCCCAAAACAGCTAAGTACAAATTTTTCTCAACAGCATATAGAACTTTCTGCAAAATAAACCACATAAACCATACTTAATTAGTGCTAAAGAACCAAAATAATCCTAGGAAATTATTGGATCATAGTGCAATGAAACTAGAAATCAATGGCAAAGAAACCACAGAAATTATGGAAACATAAGAATATAAAACAATACAGTAATACCTCAGTTCTCACATACTTTTGTTCATGAAAAATTTGGCTCACAAATAAGTGTTTGGTAAAATTTTGTTTCCATTCATAAATTCTCTATCAGATGATGAACACAACCACAGCCAATTTGCCTACATGAACTTGAACATTGCCATAATCCCCAGAATTGTGCAATGAATTAAGTTTATGAAGTGAGATGCCACTCTATACTCTTGAATGATCAATGAGTCATAGAAAAATCAGGGAAGAATTTAGACAGTGCCTAAAATCAAATGATAGTGCCACTACAGCAAATGAAAATTTATGGAATACAATAGCAGAAGTCCCAACAGGGAAATTTATAGCTGTTAATACCCATATCAATGCAAACTCAAAGAATGATGCACATCAAGGTCCTAAAAAACAAGAACAATTCAAATCCACAGATAATACCATGGTGAACATTATAAATATCAGAGTAGAAATTAATGAAATTGAGTCTAAAACAATTCAAAGGATCAATGAATTGAGCTGATTCTTTGGCAGGAAAGAGAAGTCCTATATCAGCACAATTGGAAGTGAAAAAGAAAAATCACAATAGAAACCTCTATAATCCATTAGATTGTAGGTAACTACTTCAAAAACCTGTCTTTCAATAACTTGGATAATCAAGAAGAAATGGATAAATTTGTGACACATAAAAATGACTGAACCTGAACCAAGAAGATGTAAATACCCTATATAATACAATAACAGACATTGAAATTAAGACAGGACTTAAAAATTAAAACTACCAACACAGTTAAGTCCAGGACCCAGTGGATTCACCATTGAATATTTTTTTTCTTTTTTGGTATCAGGGATCAAACTCAGGACCTTGTGCTTGTGAGGCAGACAGTGGCACCACTGAGCTAATTCCCTGGCCCACTCACCATTGAATTTTACAAGAACTTAAGGAAGATCTATCTCTAATACTCCTCAAACTCTTTGATAAAATTAAAAGAAAGGGAGAACTGCCCATGTCATTCCTGACAATTAGCATTACATTGATCCCAAAGCCAGACAGACTCAACTGAAAAAAGCAAACTACAGGCCAATCCCTTCAAAGAACATAGATGCAAAGATCTTCAACAATATACTGGCAAACAGAATCCAAAAACTTTTTAAAAGATCATCTATCTAAATCAACTTGTCTTTCCTTACTGTATCTTTGTTTACTGTATGTTTCTGTCCCTTTGTCAAATAGCTGAATGTGCTTGGAGTTGTTTATGCATCCTCTATTCTGTTGCATTGATCCTTAAAACTTTGTTTTTGCTAGTAACATGCTGTTTTCATTAGAGAAGTCCAAATTAAAACAAAACTCAGATTCCATCTTACCCAAGAAAGAATGGCCATTATCAAGAAATCAATTAATAACAAATGCTGACAAGACTGAGGGGAAAAGAAACCTTCTACATTGTTGGTGGGAATGTAAACAGTACAATCACTGTGGAAATAAGTATGGAGGTCCTTCAAAAAAACTGAAACTAGGAATTCCATTTGACCCGGCCTTTCCCATTCTAGATATTTTTCCCAAAGAATCAAGAATATTATATTACAGTGATACATGCATACTCATGTTTATAGCATCACAGCTCACAATAAAACTTGAAATCAGCCTATATGTCCATCAACAATTAGATGGATAAAGAAAATATGATATTTACAAAAAATAAAGCACTACTTTGCCATAAGAATGATAAACTTGAATCATTTGTAGGAAAATGGATGCACTGTGAGACTATAATGTTAAGTAAAATAAATCAGACACACAAGCTTAAATATTGCATGATTTCTCTTATATGAGAAATCTAAATTATAAATAAGGAGCAAAACAGGAGATAGATAATAGTGGGAAAATAGCGGGAAGGGAAAAAAGTGGGAAGAGATAGAGTGAGGAGAGAGAGAGTGGGGAAGGAAAGGAGACGAGAAAAGGAATTAGGATGTGTTATGTACATATGTCAACATCTCACAAGGAATGTAACATTATGTATTGTCAACAGGTTCTAATAAAAATTTTAAAATTAAAATAAATCAATAAATATCACTTGAGTCCTTAGAATGTGTTATGTGTATACATCGACTCTCCATGGTGAATGCAATCATTATGTGATGCAAACATGTACTAATAAAAATTAAATTAAAAAACAGAAATAGATCAAATTTGAACAAATTCCAGAGTTTATACAGTTTAAACCTAGGATAAAAATAACTTCTACAATTAGTAACATCCATTAAGTTTTGCTATGTCCCTGTGATTATTCTAAAGCTTTAATACAAAATTACATTTAAATCTGAATATGAATTAATTCAGAAAAGACTATTTTAATTTAGACTTCCTTCTATTGTTAAAATTTTCAGATTCTGTCTATACATTTGTTGTTATCATATACCATCTTCATTTCTAAGAGCATTGAGTTTTCCTACCAATGTATGTCACTATAATTATCTAGATTTTTACCTGTACTCCTTAGTTATTTCAATGGATATTAAAATTTTTAAATCAGGATACTATGATCACATAAATTCTCCAAACAAACATATGTTTTAAGCTGAAAATTTTGGGCATGGACAATGTTTTAATTTAGAAAGAGTATACTAGAAACTTAATTGTTTATTTTCTTTCTCCTTGTGTTCATCCTCATTTTCCTCTTCCTCATCTTCTTCCTCTACTTTCTCTTCCTTCTTGTTTTTTTTTAAATATGTGGTAAAGTGAAATAAAAATATAAATTTTACTATATTTATACTAAAATCTATCTAAATATTTTGCATCTATTGTAACTGTCATATATCTGACCTTAAATTATTCAGAAAAATGTATTTGATTGCCATTTCTTTCAGTCTGAGCAGGTCATGTGGTCTTTGCTTAGGACATTACTTTTCCAAGGCTTTCGTTGACAAAGCATAAGAATCAATTAATCTTCTATTAGAGAAGACGTGTGTTAAAGTTTTCTTATGATTATATAACCCTTTTTTGCAGTTTGGGAAAGACTACTTGAAACCTGAGTTCTTGGAATTTTCTTTACAAAATACAGTTTCTTCCTATTTCAAATTATAAATTATCCATTTTAATAATTTTAATCCTTATTTATACTTTCAGTTTCTCACACTAGAAGTATTTACACATATGTGTCCTATTTATTTCACTTGAGTATGGCCTCAATATGCATCCATTTAGCTATAAATGTCTCTAGTTCCTCATTCTTTATGGCTGAGTAGTACTCCGTTTTATAAAAATCCGGTTTATCCAGTTTCCAGTTGATGGGCACTTGGGTTGTTTAAAAAATGGAAACAAAGTCTTTGTAAATAGGGAAGGGTGGAGGGGGTGAAGGGAGCACAGAGAATGGGGAAAAATAAGTATCAAGATACAGCATGTACAGGTAGAAGCACCCAATGATAAATGTAAACGTATTGTATACCTAAAATGTACCAATAAAAGAATTTAAGCAAAAAAATATATATATAGTATCATGTCTTTTCCACATACAGGTAAAAGGAAAGCATGTGCAATACCAGTTTTAGCAATTAAATATGAAATGGTAAAATAAATTATAATGGAGATGTTAAGAAAGGTCTTTCAGACACACATTGGATTTCCCAGCATTGCCAATCTTGCTTCCTAAGGGAGATAAAATAGTTTAGAGAATTAAAAATAATCTATTTCTGATAAATTACAGGCAAATACTTGAGGAGATGTATTTGTGTGTGTGTGTGTGTGTGTGTGTGTGTGTGTGTGGTATATGTATAATGAATAGGAGCTGAGAGAGAGACTTGAGAATGCTCATGACAATATAGGAGCAACCATACAATTTCTTAGTCAATGTTTTATTATCTAAATTAACCCCCTTTTCAAGCCTCTTGTAATAACAAGGACAGAAAAAAAGATGCCTAGAAAAAATTAATTCTGAGTCCAGGAAAAGTCATTATTTGCCTCTTACTAACCACATTCATGCAGACAATGGCTGCATAAAGTTTATGTTTTCTGCCCGAAAATAAAGAATTGGGCTTTTGGGCTAGGGATTTAGCTCAGTGGCACTGTGCCTGCCTCGCAAGTGCAAGGTCCTGGGTTTGATCCATGGTACCAAAAAAAAAAAAAAAAAAAAAAAATTAGGGCTTTGTTTCTACTTCTAAGTATCTGGTGTGAATAAATCTTTATTTAATAAAAGTATGTAAATGGTAGAAGTAATTTTGAAATTTACACACATGTTTAAATAGAAATTTAAAACACATGCTTAGATGTATATATGTATCAGTAATTATATGTGCATAGTCATCTAAATATATACCTGCTTCTATATATTTACAGATATGTATATAGGTAAAGGTGTGTATAAATCTATACATTTATTTGTCCATATATATGGTACCACATTTTATACTGACATATCTAATGTAAAGTTTTTCAATCTTTCATTATTAAATTAGACCAAAACATTAATCAACCTGAAAGACCCTAATGTAATTTCGCATCCAAATAAATAAGCTTTATCTGAAGTGCAACTCAAAATGCCTGCTTAGGGTGTTGTAATTATCAAATATCCACATACATTGGCAATCTTATGTTTCAAGAATTTAGTGTTTTCATTATTTAATGTAGTCAATGGGTCTGTTAATCCATCAAAATGGCATTAATTGAGCTTGATGAAGTAATAGATCATTCTTCTGTTCATCCTTCGTCCCACTGACAAATTGTTAGGTTATGATTTTGAGTACATTAAAGACTGTTTTAAATATTACCCTTGGGATGAAATAAATAAAGCTGGGGATACTGGCTGGATTTTTATCTTATCCAGTGTTTTTTTGTTGTTGTTGCTGTTTGTTTGTTTCTTGAATAAAAATCAACTGGGTAGAAATGTGAACCTCAATTCATATAGCCAAATATTTACACAGCTAATAAAATTTAATTTTCTTAAACTACCTCAACATTATTATTATCATTATTGAGAAATGCTATACTACACTAGTGTGGACAATGACAAACAGCAGGTTTACATATATGTAAGGAATTTTTCTAATCATAATAACTAAAAATTGAGAAACCTATACACCCTTTACTCACATTTTACATTTCTTAAAAAGGCACCTTATATAGTTAGCTATTTCCTTAAAAATGTACATTTTGCTTATAAATTTCAAATTTTATCCACAAAATATAGATGTGAAGCTTCTGATTTTGTATTCATAATTCCCAATTCACACTTTGCTTTATCATGTACTTTACTAGGATTAGAAAAGGCCTTACAGGGTTAACAACTTTATTTCTTAACCTCTAAGAGAGGCTTTATTTAAACTTTCATAGGAAAATAGTTTAATTTCACCTTAAAGGTTAATATTGAGGATTTACTGTAGATTCTCCTAATGCAAGCTACTGTAATATCTTATAACCTTTATATTGAAAAACTTAGTCTGAGCTCAAGGTGAGCTCTGTCAATCTGAAACAAAAAAACCCAAAAAAAACAAAGTGTGGATATTTGATACATGAAATGAGAGCTTGGCTGAGAATACTGCTACCCACCTTTTCACCCCAATTCCACTAATGTGAAATTTTGCTCCATGTAATTTCTATTGATGTATAGCTTTTACTTCTATGATTATCTTTAATCATTTATGTATTACAAAGTAACATTTCAATCATTAAAGCACATATCTTTTCTTTCAAAATTTACTTTCTGTTCATTCTGTCTGTCTTCAAATTTATCCATTTTTTAAATATTTCATGTATGTAGGATATATTAGCAGATGAGGCTAAAAAACAAATAATAAAGGCACTCATGAAAGTTTGAAGGAAATATCAAGAGACTCAAATATTACTTCAAAGTAATTACTAAAAAGTATGTAATTCAAGCTATTATGTTCCTATTACATGTTTCATGAGCTTTGAAAGAACTATGCATAAAGACACATACACACAAACACAACTGCAACTCAAATTATTTTAACTCCCCCCACATTTGCTTATGGTTTTGTCCTTCAAACACATTTCTCTCTATAACATCATATCTTGTTCTTTTTATTTAAACAAGTGGCAGGTGATGAAGAATCTCAAGTTATTTTATTGTGGAAAAGGTTTAATGGTTTCTTCTCCACTGTCCTGGGAGCCTTAGGTACCTATATTTTAGTCTCTCTCAAAATTAAAACTAAGAGAGAATTTAGTTAGATACTTAGCAAGCTCCAGGAGCAAATGAACTATGGATTTAATTAACCTTAATCATCAGGCCTCCTAATTGGCAAGCTCCCATTCCAAGACCTTGTGAGGAGCCCCAGCGAAATATTCACATGGTCATATATTTTTGTAAAATTTAAAACAGTAAGACATTTTAATCTCAATCAATTTTCCATTTTCATTCATTTCTCCTCTGTCACTTTGGACCGTCCTTGAGACATTTTGGAAAGTTGCTAATAGAAATTCAGATTTAATTTGGGTTAGAGAATATATTATGTGATTTTCCATATTTTACTTGTAATTGTGTATTTAAATTGTTACATGTTCTAGTGGCAATTGGTAGTAGTATTTGCTTCTAAGAATATTTCTGTTGCCCATAGTTTAATATCTATTATTATATAATGAAATAAATAGAAGTTCATTCAGTTCAGAGATAGATTCATAGGCAAGATAGAAGCAAAAAGGGAAAAAGAGAGAACAAAGAACTGAAATTGTGTTTTTGCAGTTGTTTTTTTATTTCATTTTTTTTTTTGAGTTTTGAGTTTTGTTTTGTTTTGTTCTGGTGAGAGTAGTGGTGGCTGTTAAAGTGCACCTTTCAGATCTCAAATCCAGGAGGCAGACCTGACCTGAGGACTCAGCTGCTGCACTGTGAAATTCAGTTCGGCTCCAGGGTTTGTTAGGCAAGGACTGTATGTAGTGGGAATGTGAAGGCAGGAATATCCCCGGAAGATGTACTCTGCAAAGGAAAGTTGGGCCCATGACTCCCTAATAACCCTGCAGAATATTCCTCAGCACTCCAGTGCCTTATCTGCCTCCTTTATTTACCTTCTTCTCACCTTCACTTTAAAAGAAGTCTGTATCGTTAGGAACTTTTTGTCTTACAGACATTTCCATGATAGACTTGCACATTTGATCTGACCATGGACACTTTTTCACACAGCACTTGCACTAAAACAAGAATCACAGAATAGAATTTATCGGAATATAAGACCGAGGGACTTACCAAACACTCTGAGGAGCTGACTGCAGCGAAGAACACCCGGGACGGAACACACTGGACAAGTTGGAAAGTAAAACAGACCTTTATTAGTCTGGCCAGATGGCACTCCCAAAGCAAAGTAGCTTAGAGAGGCAACTGGCTCAGAGTCTGAGGCTGTTTTTATAGGGGGTCGCAGGGGAAGTTGGCAAGCAGAAATACAAAAGCAGAGGAGAGAGATAAAACAGACCTTTTACACATTGTCCTTAAGATAACATATTCAGATATGGAGTTGGGCAAGCATGACAGAACACTACGCACACAACAGACCTTCCTGGCACAACAACAAGCACATCCCTGGAACTCGATGTCTACCTGGTGATCTGTAACAGAAGCAGACAAGTTGGGGCCCTATTACAAAGATGGAGTAACTGTTGTTCAGTCTTACATTCCCCACTGATTTTTCCCATAGCTGCGTAATCTTATACAGCATTATCTTGGTATTCTTGCCTCCATCTTTGTTCTTTCTCATCTAACTCACTTAAAGGATGATATTTGGCCTGTTGATTCAAAATCATTAGGCGAACAGATCCTATCCGGGCCCTTACATAGGCCATAAGCTTATTAATAATGCATGGACCGAAAGTCAAAGCCAGTAACAAGATTAACAGGGTCTATCAAGGGTAGAAACAAGGGGAGTCATCCAGGGAGACCAGTTAAACATTGACTGGAACCATCCTTCCTGTTTTATCAATCTATTATAATTTTCTTGTAGATGTTTATTTACAGTGGCCAGAGTTATTATTCCAGATTTCTTAGCATAATAGCAACATTGCTCTCCTAGGGCTGCACATAGCCCTCCCTCTTTCATAAACCCAAGGTCAAGTCCTCTGCGGTTTTGAAGGACCATCTCAGCCAGAGAATAAACTTTTTTTTCCAAATGAGAAAAACTGACTTGGTAAGTAGGCCTAAGTTTATTTTTACCTGTTGGGCAAGAGTCTTGCAGTCCTATTGTGGTCACACCCAGAGCCGCTGATCCCGCAATGCCTGCTGCAGTTAACACAGGAATCAATGCTTAGTGGTGCTTCTTTCAGGTGTGTGCTCTCTTAGCTAGGTATTCCCAACCCTGGTCTTCTCCATCTATAGTGACTTGGGGTAAAATGTGGACCATTACACATACCTCAAGTTCCTGATTGAGGACTGTCATGGATAAACAGGGAGTTATACCATTTGTACATGCCCACCATGCATTGTTTCCAGCTTTTAAATATTTTCCATTACTGATGGTGAGTGTATGATAAGAAAATATACTGTCCAGATAAGATGATGTAACACTTGGATTTTTAACACATAACCCTTTTCCTTTTATATCCCCAATTGACAACTTCAGTTGTTTCCAATCACACTCATTCTGGTCAGCTTCTGAGAAGGTGCTGTTTACTGCCAACCCTACATAATACAGGGGACGTGAACTCAAACACAGCCAACACACTTGAGTAAGATTGGAGGTAGACTCATTTAATAGGGTGTACATGGCATCCAGAGTTTTTAGGTATGGTTGGATTGGAGATTCAGGAGCAACTAATGACACATTATAGGTTCCTTTTGCCTTTTCTTTTTCTTGGGGGCTGGAGACCCTATAAATGTTGCCTACCGGTTTAGGCGGTACTATTACTGGGCTATGCTGGATGAGGAGGTCAGTCATAGGGTCCTTTCCACCCACATAGAGTGCCATCATCCAGGATTTTCCTTTTTCCCAATCTTTATATGGATTTTGCCATTGTTTTAAGGTTAGCTTGATGGGATTACATCTTCCTTTGGAACATGAACCACTTGGTGTCTGTCATTCCAAGGCCAAATATGCATAATTGTTTTTCTACAGGGCAATAGATTCGCAACCCCAATAATGACAGTGGTTTCCTGGTCCCCCATCACACCTTTTATTTTTCCCTATGGGGCAGGCATAAATATCTATATCTTGGAGGTTTTTTTCCAACTTATCATCTATTCCACACCTCCCTCCACAGCCCCCTTTACCCATCTTTCCAGATGAAACTTTACCCTTTGATCCAGCCCCTCCACCACTAATGATTGGAAGCCCCAGAGAACACAGGCCTATAATAAAATGGGGCTGTCTATCAGTAGTAATGGTGGCAATGTGAGCTCCCGTTAAGGCATTTTTCAAGGACCAAGTCCAGTTCTGGGGAGTGTGGCTGGACAACATCAGCTGGCGTCCAGATCCCCCTTCCATTGGGGCTGGTAAGAACAGTAGCCCCAAGAACCCCCATATTGTCCAAACTAGTCTTTGATCAATCTTATCTTGAGGGGGTCCTTTGTGTTCTGATCAATCCGCCATGTTGAGGTCACTTCCTCCAGGGATGCTGCCTTTAAATGGCTGCGGTGGATCCAGGCAGAGTGTCCAGCTACCTTCACTGCTGAGGGAGTCACCAGGATGACAGGAAATGGTCCCTTCCAGCGGGGTTCAAGGGTCTTGGAGTCAAACCTGTGAATGAAAACCAAATCCCCCAGGTTATAGGGTAAGGATTGCAAAGGATTTTCACTGGGACCAGGCATAGTTTTTCTCAGCTTATCATGTAGCTCTGATTGAAGCTGATGGACTGCTTTTAGGGACTTAAGGAGTTGGAGGTGGGAAAGTCTTTCCTTTAACTCCAAATCAACCAGAGGAATGATTGGGGGAGATCGCCCATAAATGATCCAGAAGGGTGACAGATTTAGGGGCAGCTTAGGGGCACAACAGGTACAAAGGAGGGCAAAGGGGAGAAGTTCTACCCAATCTTGTTTGGTCTCCAGGCATAATTTAGTTAGAATCTCTTTTAAGGTTCGATTTGCTCTTTCTACTTGTCCTGAACTCTGAGGCCTATAGGCACAATGCAAATTCCATTTTATCCCTAAAGCTTTACTGATGAATCAAGATAATTTAGCTGTAAAGGCTGGGCCATTGTTGGACCCCAGAGCTAAGGGAAAGCCAAAACAAGGAATTATTTCTGTCAAGAGCCTTTTGATGATTACCTTGGCTGTCTCTCTCTTAGTAGGAAAGGCTTCTATCCATCCTGAAAAAGTATCTACAAAGACTAATAAGTACTTGTACCCATATATGCCAGGTTTCATTTCAGTAAAATCCAATTCCCAATGTTCTCCTGGAGTTAATCCTCTATATCGGACCCCTGGGTGTCTGGTCACCTGGTTTGTGTTTACCTTGATACAGGTGGGGCATCATCTCACTAGGTCTTTGGCCTTTTGTGCCATTCCCTTGCTGAGAAATGGGGTCGCAGAGTGGCCATCATTCTTTTTTCACCAAGGTGGGTGGACCCACGCAGTTCTTGTAGCAGTGTGTCTGCCACAGTGGCTGGGAGCACTTTTCCATCCTCGGTTGTCCACCAGCCATATTTACCTTGGGTCCACTGCTTTTTGGTCATTTCCACCATTTCTTCATCTGTGTACTCTGGTTTCTCTGGCAGCATCAGTGTGGCGAGCAGAACCATCTGTTTCCCCACTGATTTTGGGGCAGCCTGTTTTGCTGCCAGATCAGCTGTATTATTACCAATCACCTTGGGGCTAGCCCCCTTTTGATGCCCATGGACATGGATGATAGCAATCTCTCGTGGCAGCCAAATAGCTTGTAACAATGTCAATATCTCAGTTTTATTTTTAATTGTCTTTCCTTCAGAGGTCAGTAGCCCTCGGTTTTGATATATCTCCCTGTGCACATGGGCAGTGGTAAAGGCATAATGGCTGTCAGTGAAAATATTTATTCTTTTACCTTTACCTAATTCTAGAGCCCTGGTCAGACCAATCAACTCAGCCTTTTGTGCTGACGTCCCTTGGTGCAGCCCTTGCTCCCATTCCACCTGTTGGTCCTGGTTGACCACTGCTACCCCAGCATATCGCACTCCATCACGCACTAAGCTGCACCCATCAGTATAGAATGTGACCTCCACCTGGGGGAGGTCCTGGTCTGTTAAATCCAGATGCCCTCCCTGTAAATTTTCAAGAGTCTCAAGGAAATCATGGATGAGCATCTGTTCATCAGACTCTGGGAGTAAGGTAGCCGGGTTGAGGCTAGCGGTAGTGGCAAACTTGATGCGTGGCTGCTCCAATAGGAGTCCTTGGTATTGCAACAATCTGGCATTAGATAGCCACTTGCTAGGGGAGCTGTTTAATAAGGGCTCAATGGCATAGGGAGTGACTAAAGTCAAATCCTGTCTGAATGTCAGTTTGTCAACCTCTCAGGTTAGAGCAGATGCTGCCACTACAATCCTCAGACAGATGGGCCACCCTCGAGCCACTGGGTCTAGCCTTTTCGAGAGGTATGCCACCGGCCACTTCCATGGTCCCAAAGGCTGAGTTATCACTCCCTTAGCTACCCCGTTCTTCTCTGCTATATACAGAGTGAAGAGCTTAGTTATGTCTGGCAATGCCAGGGTTGGTGCCAAAGCAAGCATAGTTTTAAGCAGTTGGAATGCCTGCTGGCAAACCTCAGTCCATTTGAGGGGTGTATCTCCCCCTGCAGTGGCTTTGTGCAGGGGTTTGGCAATTTCAGCAAAACCTAGGAGCCAAATTCTGCAATACCCAATTGCCCCTAGGAATTCACGCACCTGTTTCTTTGAGCTTGGTTCTGGAATCTGGAGAATTGCTGATGTCCATGATTCTTCCAGCCTCCTCTTCCCTTCCTCAAGAATATAGCCCAAGTAGGTTACATTGGTCTGGCAAAGCTGAGTTTTTTTCCGGGACACCCGATTTCCCAGGTCTTGGAGAACTTCCAGGAGGCCCTCGATGGCCACAAGACATTCTTCATTGGTTGAAGTTGCCACTAGGAGGTCATCTACATATTGAGGAATAGTTGCTTGGGGAAAAACTCTCCTTGCCTCTCATAAATCTTTGCTGAGAGCTTCCCCAAACAGAGTGGGATAGGTCTTGAATCCCTGTGGCAGCCAGGCCCATGTCAGCTGTCCAGTAGTCCCAGTGTCTGGGTCAGTCCACTCGAAGGCAAAGAGGGGTTGGCTCACTGGTGCCAGAGGTATGCTCAAAAATGCATCTTTGAGGTCTAGTACTGAATACCACACATGGGCAGGAGGGATGAGAATCAGCACAGTATAGGGGTTTGGCACCTTTGAGTGGACAGTCTCAACCTGGCTGTTCACCTCCCACAAATCCTGTACTGGTCTGAAGTCTGAGGTGCCAGGCTTCCTCACAGGAAGCAGGGGAGTATTCCAGGCTGACTGGCAAGGAACCAAGATGCTGGCCTCTTGGAGTCGGTGGATGTGCTTAGAGATTCCCACCTTGGCCTCCAGCCAGAGGGGGTATTGTCACACATGGATGGGGCAGCAGAGGCCAGCAACTGGACCACCACCAGGGCATGGTGGTTGGCCAGCCCAGGTGGATTGGTTTCAGCCCATACCCTGGGAAACTTTTTCTGAAGGTAGCCCCATTTTTGTTCGGGAGGCTCTGCACCCTCCTTTAGCAACCTAAATTCATCTTCTAGGGGAACCGTCACCATAATGGCAGAGGATGGCTTAAGCTCAAAACTCCCTCTTTCAGGCTCAAAGGAAATAATAGCCCCTAACTTTCGTACCAAGTGTCTTCCCAGCAATGGGTACAGGCACTCAGGGATAACTAAGAAGGAATAGGAGATGGTGCCTTTTCCTAGATTCACAGTCCATCTAGTGGTCCAAGGGTAGGAGGCCGCTTTCCCAATGGCTCCAGTAATGGAGGTTTTTGAGGAAGTGAGGGGTCCAAGGGGGGTCTTCAAGACAGAGTGGGGTGCACCAGTGTCCACAAGGAACTGAACATCTGTTTCCCCTATCTCCAAAGTCACCATAGGTTCACTAGGGTTGAGCAGCCATGAGCCTTGTCCCCATCAATCTTCTTCATCTACTAAGAGGATTCCACCTTTTTCCTTTTGGGTCTCCTTTTTTCTTTTTAGCTTTTCACAGTCCTTCTTATTATTTCTGTTCAAGCAGCATATAGGCGACTGATTCATCTTTTGAAAAAGAATGGAAGGGAAAATACGTGTTCAGCTTTGTTTATAATGTTTATTTGTTGACCATGTTATTGGAGTTTGGGGGTTAATATCCCTGCTTCAGTGGTCCCAACAGAGCTGGTTCAGCCTCCCCTCTCACAGCACCAGTCCAGGAGCTGAGCCATGGAGAAAGGCAGTGTGGGACTTTACATACTGTGACCACTCTGGGAAGGACAGAGTGGGTCAAGATCTGTTTGCAAGGAGTTGCCCAAAGCCTGGAAATTTTATAGAAGAGGTGAACAAAGGCATGCTTTTCGGGTTTCCTGGTCAAATCATGGTCTGGTTGATTGGTATTCAGTGTCTTGCTCTGCTCGAGGCCACAGTTCGGGTCTCATCATGGGAGGACAGCTCCTGCCTGGGGGGCAGCTTTGGGTTTTGTCCTGGGGTCATTGCTCCCACATGGCAGGGGGTGCAGTGACCTTGTCATGGAGTGGTCTGCAAGGCTTTGCTTTTCCTGGAGTTCAGGGTCAGCACAGGTTTAAGACAATGGCTGGAGGCTTCTAGGCAGCACTCCAGGGGGCCTAAATCTGGACATTGTAAAAGCTGGAGATCAGATAAGCCTACAATTCTTGCAAATTACCTTAGTTACTCTTGGATCCTCAGTCTTGAATGGGGATGAAATAGGGTAGATACATTTAGAAATAATACACCTTGTATTAAAAATGTTTACATGCAGAACTGACTAGAGATCTGATCCAATGTTTTAAGGTAATAAAAGAGAAATAAAAAATGAAAGTAGAGACAACAAGACTTAACTGGCTTTGAGTTACCCATCGAGGAGACCCAGCTTCTAAATCCCATTAAGTTATAATCATTAATTCTTTTTATTAAAGTTCTTTTCTGCTTACTTTTTTCACTTATTTCTAAAAACCTATTTATATTCATATATAACACTATGTTATATATGTATATTACATATCTGCATATATGTATGAGTATATTTGTACATTTATGTACTTATATGTATATCTGTACATGTATACATATGTGTATATTGCATATATTATATTACATATATTACAGTATATATTCACACATACTATTTTTTCAGTATTTTTATTCTGTTGTTTAATGATTAATTTACAGTAATTAAAAGTTTTAATTCTTCTCTTAATAAAGTGTCATGGGACAAAAAATATTATCTTTACATAGATATGCCATGATTCCATTAAAGAATTTTTGAAATGTATTATATTGACAGGTAATTACTTTGTGTCTACATTTTAATAGGATCCATTTCTCCTTTTTTTGGGGGGGGTACCGGGGATTGAACTTGGGTCCCTGTGCTTGCACAGCAGGCAGCGAAGCCACTGAGCTAAATCCCCAGCCCAGGACCCATTTCTCTTTATCTATTTTAATTTCTCCTTTTTTCTAAATTTCCTCTACTTGAGATATTACATCCATTTTTAACTTTATTATTTATTTATCTATCACCTGGATATATTTTCTTGTGAAGTCAAGAATTCTAGGGCTCAAGTCAAATTTTTAAAAATAATAGTTTAGATTAAGTACACTTATTTTATTATCTTATTTCTATTTGGGCAATTTATGCATTTTCCCTCTCATCTTGAATTCTTTACTGTTAGTGTAATCACAATGTATCTATTCACATGTGTAGACTCTTGCTAGCATTTCCTTTTATTTTCTCTTCTAGAGATAACAACCTAGATATTAACAGAAATCTAACTTGAGTACCAGAAAAAAGTAGTGTGTTCAAGTTGACAGCACCGAAAAAAAAATACTTGAAAAGACAAAGGAAAAATGACTGACAGCAGGTACTGGTCAAAGTGGACAATTGTTCAGAAGCAACTGAACTCTGCCTATTTAGAAACTTCTTTTACTTTGTTTTAAATTTTTTAGCAGATCTTAAATAGTAATGTTTTACCAAACACTATCTAAAGTTTCCCATGTTGTTTTTACTCACTCTGTGAGAAAAAACTCTGGTGAAATAAATGAGAACTTGTACGTGCAGAGAGAAAGAACAAACATGCAGGCTTTTGTGTTTCTGTGGAAAAACCTTTTCTATTACTGTGTGGTTTGTAGATATCACATTATGAAACTGTGTCATAAAACTGACTAGAGCTCTTTCAAAACAAACCGAGGTATAAGTTTGTATTTTAATATGAAAAATTAAATACATTTAAGGTGATTTATATATAAGAAGCTGCACCAGAGAAAACATAGAAACTTAGTTAATCCAGCATGGAAAATTATTTTCTCTAGGGTGAAAGAGGGAAAAAAAGCTCTCATATTTATCATCAAACACTTCATTTTTGGTGCTACTATAACTGATATTTGTTAAAAGTTTTCAATGCTTATATTCATTGTTAATATAATTTTTTTTCTTTTGTCATCAATGCTGAGGATTGAACCTAGGGCCTTTAATTTGAGACAGAGTCTTTCTAAGTTGCTAAGTTCCCCAGGCTGGGTTTGAATTTGAGATTCTTCTGACTCAGCTTCCTGGTTCCGAGTGTGTTGGGATTTTCAAAGGTATGAGGTACACCATACCTAGCCTATGTTAATTGTATCCTATAATCATACTGAGCTTTTTATATGTTCTTTAAGGTTCTCTAGAACAATAATTATACTATCTATGAATAGAAGCATTTTTATTTCTTCTTTTCTAAATAAAACATCCTTTGTTTGTTGCCCTTACTAAAATTTCCAGGACAATGTTAATAGGAGTAAAGAGAACAGACATCGTTGCATTCATCTTAAACTGCTAGAAAAAGCATTCCATTTTTTACTGCAGGTATGATGCTCTTTGTTGATTTTAGATAGCTGTTGTCAACCAAGTTAAGACATTTCTCCTTTTTCCCAGTTTATAGTGTTTCAACATAAAGAGATATTGAAGTTTCTTAAATGCGTTTCATTATATCTATTAAAATTATCATATTGCTTTCTACATCAATATGTTGAAATGATGAATTATTAACTCATTGCTTTTCTATTGTATTGCTTTTCTATTGCAATATGTTACTATAATGAATTAAATCCTCAATTTTCAAATATTGAAGCAGGCTTCCATTTTGGAGATGACTATCTAGATGAGATGTGTTATTGTTTTCACATATTATATGGCTTGATATGCTAACACTTTCTTGATATTTTCATTTCTATTCATAGAGTATATTTCTTCTAATATTTCTTCTAATATTTCTGTGTTTGGGCGTTATGGCAATAATAATATCATGAATGAGTTGAAAAGTAATCCATACTTATTTTTAGAAGTAGATTTTGTAGAATTGATATTATTTCTTTCTTAGATGTTTGGTTAGTTCTTCAATAAAGCCATCCAGCATTGAAATTTTAGGTTTTAACTAAATATTTGAGTTTATAAACAGATAAATTATATATAGTCTTTATCACTCAATTTTGATAATTTATGGCTCATAAAATTGATTTATTTCATCTCTGTGGTCAAATTTATGTACATAGATAGGTTTGTAGTATTTTGTATCTTTTTCATGCATAAGAAGTCTATCATGTTAGACCTGCTTTTATTTTTGATACTGATTATTTTTGTTTTACCAGAGTCAGACTGCCTAAAGTTTATGAAGAAATGATGTGATGATTTTTTTTAAGGAAGTAATTTTGTTATTCAATATTCATTAATTTTTTTCTATTATTTTTCTACATTCAAATTAGGTTTCTACTCTAATCTTTACTATTTCCCTCTCATTTATTGATTTAACTTGAACTTATTTTAGTCTTGTTACAAAATTAGGTAATTAATTTGATTGTTTCATCTCATATATGTATATTTGATACTATAAATTATCCTCCTAGATCTGATATAGTTCAATTAAAAGATTATGATGTGTTGTATTTTCATTGAGTTAAAAGTTATTAATTTTCTTTATCACTTTTTCTTTGGCTCAAATTTTTCAACATTTTTGTTTCATTTCCAAATATTTAATGATTCTGAGAAATCTCTAAGCCCTTGATTCTTAACTTAATTCCACTGTAGTGTGAGGACCAAGGTATATAAAGTACAATGCATAGAATGCTAGTTTATACAATGTTTTGATTTGCATTTCTTTGCTTTTATGGAAGTTTGTTTTATGGCCCAGAATATGTTCACTTTTCTTCAATATTCTGTGTTCATTTCGAAAGGACTGTATTTGTTCTTCTTTATTTTACAGTAGTTTTATAAATTAAGTGTATATGGCTGTTATTATTTTCAAGTCTTCATCATTATTTTTCTATTTGTTCTAATAGTTACAGACTACAGAGAGACAAGTGTTAAAGTTTACAAATATTGTGGATTTAAAAAAAATATTCTTCTCATTTTAACCAGTCTTGCCTCATATATTTTTAAAATCTACTGTGAGATGCAAACATATATAAGATCATATCTTTCTGAAGCAGTGATTTTCCTTACCATTATGGAATCCTTCTCTATTGGTGATGATACTCCTTGTTCTGAACTCTACTTTTTGACTCAGCTCTGCCATCTTTCTTTGGTGAATATTTACTTATTCTTTTCCTGTTACTCTAACAATATCTTTCTGTACAAAGTCAGTTTCTTATATGTTGCACATTATTGAGCCTTATTTATATCCAATATTATGCATTTTTAAACATAATTGTGTATGTTAATGTGGTACATTGTATTCCAGTATATGTGTACTATGTCCAATATTTACATTTTAACAGATGTATGTAGGCTACTTATATTTAATATAACTATTAATAGATTGGATTAAAATCTTTCATTTTGCTAGCCATTGTCTATTTTCTCTATATTTGCTATGACTTTTTCTGTATTTTCTGCTTTCTTTTGTATTCAGTAAATATTTTTAAATGAATATATTTTATCTCTTTATTGATCTATTTTTCTACCACTTTAAAATAAAAGATTTATTGGTTTCCCTAAGATATACAATATGCATATATTTTCAGTAAGTATCAAGTCCTCATTTCCATTTGTCTTTGTAGTATCATTTATATTACTTTAACTTTTGGTATAAAAATATGATATATTAGTACTATTTTAGGTTTTTGAAGGGATCAAAAATAAGAAAAAAAAATAATTTACCACTGACTCCATTCTTTTGATTTCCACAATTGATTTATTTGTGTAGATCCAATATTCAGTGTAGTAAATCATACTGTTTCTCCTTGAAAAAACTTCATTAAGATTTATGGCAATGAATTCCTTCCTCTACCCCAAGAATGGCTTCATTTTACTTCATTACTGAAAAATATTTTCACATAATAAAGAATTCTGATTTGACAAATTTGTGTTCATTGTGGATTTTAAGTTTTCTTTTACCTTTCAACATTTCATATTTTTTTGCCTTATATATTTTCCCAGGAGAAAATTGCTTCTTCTCTTTGTTCATCATTATAGAATGTTTCTTTCTTCTCAAATGACTTTATAAATTACTCTTTGTCTCTAGCTTTGAGTAATTTGAATATATTGTGCACACAAGTATATGTGCATGTCTGTATGTTTATCCTGTAGGTATTTTTTTCTTGGCTTCTAGATACGTACTTTATTATCTGAATTTAATTTAGAAAAATTCTAGACTATTAATTCCACACATTCTTTCTCTGTTCAACCAGGAATCCTCATTATACATTTCTTAGAATTTTATTGTTATACTGATCTCTGGTGTTTCATTTGTGTCAAGGGTTTAGGTCAATACTGCCAAATGAGAAAGACCACAACCCACCTTCACTTCTGACATCACTTATATTCCATTCTCAGGTTCTTTCATTTTCTGGAGGAGTCACAGAGCTCAGTGATTATGCTCACAGGTACAATATATCACAGGAAAAGGATATAAATTAAAATCAGGCAAGGAAAGAAGCTCATAAAGTAAAGCTTGAGAAGCAGCACAAATGGAGCCTCTATTTTTTTCTTCCATGAAGTCAGGATGGGTTATTTTCCTGGTTTTAATATGTGACAATGTGCACAGTATTGCAACCCTGGGAAGTTCACCAGAGCCAATATTCAGGCTTATTACTGGGGCTCCAATATGTAAGCATGATTGATTTTCCCACAAGGTTGATATCAGTTGCCAATTCATTGATATCATATAACTCCAAATCTCCATCCTTTATCACATTCTGTCTTTTAAAATCCCTGGTCCCAGCCTTAAGTCTCTTGAGTGACCCAAAGTACCCAAGCAGAGATAATCTTATTAGAAAGGACAATCTAAAAGTTTAGAAATTACCTCTCAGAACACAAGGACAAAGGCCAAAACTCCATTTTGCCATGATTAATTTATTTACTGTGTAATTCTGTTTGTTGTCTCCTAAAACTTTCTTGTTCTCCCTTTCTTTCCTCTCCCTGCTTGTCCCCTCCTTCCCTGACTTCTTCTTGCTTTCTTCCCTCTCTTCTTTCCTTCTTTCTTTCATTTTAATGTCTCTTTCTTCTTTCTTTCTTTTCTCTCTTAGTTTTTATGTGTTTCCACCTGATTATTTCCATCAAACTGTCTTTAATCTTGCTTTTTAAAAATTATTGTTTACACTGATAAGGTCTTGAGATATTTTGTTGTTTTCCATTTCTCTCTGATCCTTTTGTATAGATGTCACTATCTCTGTGAATTTGTTCATGTAATATTGGATCTTTTCAGCCTTCCCATAATAACATTTAGCACCTAATTCATAATAATTGTGTATTGCCTGCAACTTCCAATACATATGCCATATCTGCATCTGATAGTCTATTTGTTTCTTTAAATGTTCATTTATTTGTTTGTTTATTAATTAGTATGTCTCATAGTTACTGAGCACCAAACATCTTGTGTAAGATAGGAGAGGCTGAAGAAAACACCTTTATTTTGGTCCTGCCATTAGTGTGGGAGTTTAATTTGTCTTACTAGAAGTTGAGCTAGGTTTTAGATTTACTGATGCATCAGTCTCAAAACTCATGGGTAAATACTTGCTGTTTACAGTAGATATTTACTTTAGCAAGTTCTGTCCAGTTTTGAATCTTGGGTCTCTCCTTTTGCTGTGCATCAGAAATATCTTCTTTGTTCCTATTGCTCCATCAAAAGAATTTTGCTTATACTTGGTAAATGAGGCTTCCTGGCTTGGCCTGGAAATGTGATAAAGGAGGGAAATGTTTTCTGTAGTTCTGATTAATCTTTAGCTTTGGGCATGGTCTCTCATAGAGCCTGGACAGGGACATCACCAGTTCAAATGAAAGGTAGGTTTCATTTTAGTTAGGTCACAGAGGACATGTTCAGCAGGTTAGGAGCTGTCTTCTGAGGACATTTCAGCAAGTTACAGAGGACACATCAGCCTTGTTTCTCTAATCCCCTGCCTCCTCTAAAACCCACCACACACACACACACACACACACACACACACACACTATAAAAGCCTCTGGCCTGTAAGAGACACCTTCTCTGTTCTGCTACCACAGAGAGGTCCCTCTCAGATTTAGCAATAAACCTGCTGGTACTGCTTAGTTCTCTTTCCCCACCTTCTTTTCCCCTCACTCTCCATCTCTGAGTCTTGATGGTGTAGACATTTTCATTCTCCTGCCCCCTACCCTGCCTCTAGTTATGGGCTGCTAATCCCGGGAGACTCTCTGAGACTAGAGGTTATACTCTTTTATGAAATTGCAAGATGGTGTCACCGTAACAGCAGAGATGTTTGCTATTTTTGTCTCCCTCATTAAGGTAAGGTTTCATCTTTACTTTGTTGGGATCCAAGTAGAGTTTCTGGAAACTCCCTCTAATAGCTTCTGTGACTTTCTGAGTTCTGTCCTAAAAAGGCACTTCAGAGACCTCTTTCTAATCTTTTCTGTCAGCTCCCAATATGGGTCATGGAATAACTTGCAAGAACAAGAGGACCCACAGTTTTTCTGCTCGTCACCAAAACTGGTTTGTCTGTATTCCAGTTAGCATGTGACCATCACTTTTCACCTATTCTAGAGGGACACTTCTTACTGCTATTCAATTATTTCTACACAAAAAAAGCATGCTTGCTCCATGTATTCAGCTGTTTGAATTAAAAAAGTAGTGACTTTAAAGTTAGTCTGTTTCTTTTTCAAAGTACAGGGAGAGAAATGTTTCTTCTATTACTTAACTATCTGGGTT
Organism: Heterocephalus glaber; assembly: GCF_053883595.1. Lineage (NCBI taxonomy): Eukaryota > Metazoa > Chordata > Mammalia > Rodentia > Bathyergidae > Heterocephalus > Heterocephalus glaber. The sequence goes on from NW_028258372.1 coordinate 28,006,710, forward strand.
AGAAGCCAGAGAGGAAATAATCTTTTAAGCTATTACAAATTAATATACTTAATACAGTAATTTCAAAGTAATGCAGAAAATTTAGCAAATATAAAGAATGGCATCATTTTCCCTACTGAGAACAGGAAATTATTTCCCATCATACTTAGTATCTTTTGCTTCTGTCCCTAACATGGGTCTTGGAGATTAAGAAGCAAAAACAAAAGCAATGAAGAAAGCAAAAAATATGATACTGAAGTACATTACAAAGAAGTTATATTAATTTGGAAGATCCCTATGGCTCTCTTTATGCAATCATAACTCCCTAAAATGACCATAGTATTGCCAGATCTTTTTCTAGGTTACAAAGTACAAATCCTTTCAATACAGGACAATGAGGAGAAAAATGTGATTGCTAAATATCACCTGTTCAGGTAGAAGAAAAAAATTAGAAGCTAAGTCATCATTTCCTTTTTAACAGTTTTCAATACCTTTATGATAGAGTTGTTTAACCTATGATAGAGTTGTCTAGCCCTAACTCTAAGTGAATTCATTTCATTACCAGAATTGGACCTTATCCAAAGTAAAACTCTAGAAGATGCTATGAGCCCCTTAGGTGACAGCAGACAGATATAGTAAAACCACAAGAGCAGGAAAAGACCCATCAAGAATTGTGAGTTCCTGCAGCTACACTGGGGCAAGATGGGACTGTGTTTCCTCAGATTCAGTCACCATTTATTGAATCCCTACAACCAGACAGGGACAAAATGTCAGATAAGTCTGGCTTTCCTCAGATCCATTCGCCGTCTCTCTATCTTCTGTTACTCTAGATTGATTTTGTGTTCTCAGAGTTAACACAGAACTCTATTTCTCCCTTTTCTGTAAAACTCACTTGAACTCTATATTAAATACAAATCCTTTCTAAAAACTCTTTGAGACACAATTCTAGAAATCAAAGACAGTTTAAAGATAATTTGATTTTATAAATTTAAACTGAATTCAATTGATAAAAACAAACTAAGAGAAGAAATCATTGCAGAAGTGTACAAAGGAAAAATTGTTTTAAATATTGAGGAGAGGAATCAAGTCTAAAGGATTAATATAGCAGGAATCCAAAGGAGCTTTTTTCCTAGAGAAGATAACATGAATGTAAGAAAAGTTTTGACTCTTAGTTAGAAGGTTTAGATTCAAGTTCATCATTTCATATGAAGGAATTACATGTGTCTTTTAAACAGAACAATTCTTATATGATTTCCCTGCTCTCTACCCATATTCTAATGGAGCTGTACATTGAGCTCCATCACTGTTCTCTCTGCCAGAAGAGGAAGAACTCCATGGGTCACGTCATGCAGGATCTCTTGACTTGTGGTTTTAGTTTGATTTCAGTGATGAAAGTCAGTAGCAGGAGATATGAAGGTAAGAGACACAGGTATGGTTTTGCATTCACATGGTCTTTCCAGCAGGAGTTAGACTGGTCTTTTACACCAACTCCATGTGGGTAGTTTCCACACACTTTTACCAGCCTTCACTGATTTCCGGTCACATCTGAGATTGGGCCTCCACTTTCTCCTTCCAATTTCAGGTGCTAAGTTCCTGATAACACTAAGGGTCATCTCAGTCTTTCTCATCTCAGGGTGCTTCTCTGTATTTCTTAGTTAACTTTTATTTATGTCTGAAAACAATTCATTCTTTACATTCTCTTCTGTTAAGCACTTTGAGTTTTCTTTCTGATTCTTTCTGACAATTGGGATGCAAAAGCCAACAAATATCAGAGTCTGAATTTGATCCATAGTGCATGGCTGCCAAATCTATCCTCCTACTGGTAGACCCTGAAAAGAGAGGCTGTCACATTTCTGTTCAACTTAAGGTTTTATCACTTGATTTCTCAGAGGACACTTCCTGTTTGTGATTTTTTTTTTTTTAAATGTAAGTGCCACTTGATGCTTCAATTGTCTACATGTTTATCTCGCCTGAGAAATCTGGATGTGTATTATCACCAGAGCCAGCTGGAGATGGGAATGCCATTTTCAAATTCTTTTGAATGTAAAAATAAATTTTCTTCTTAGAGTATAAATAAGAGTGGAGTTTCCATTGTACACTGAGTAATACCTTTTCATATCTCCTGGAAGCAGCAGCTCAGAGCTTTTAAACTGTAGGGGACAGTATCATGAAAAGACCTTACAGTCAGCTTTAAACAACATTTGCTCTTTATCTACCAGGTATATTTTCAGCTCTTCACTCATAACTCAGAAAAAGGAGTTAAATTTCTTCTTTAGAATTCTTGGTAGTAAATTTGAGCACACTAAATTTTCTATGATACTGCTGATTTTTATGTCATCATTATCTTTATAGCCTTGTCTTTTAGGAAATGATAACTCCAAGAAGCTGTAAGGGATGTGACACTCTTCTGCCAGAACAGATGCTTAAAGATAACTGATGTGTTTTAAAATAAAAATTAAAATTATATTATAATGCATATAGATATTTATGGTATGAGATATAATTAAACATCTTAAAATCTTAAATTTAAAGTTTCTTCAAAATTGGCAAAATAGGGCTGAAGTTCTTGTTTAGGGATAGAATATGTGCTTAACATGTGGTTAGCATGTATGAGGCCCTGGGTTCAATTCCCAGCTGGGAAAAGGGGAACACGAGTACATTAAATAACCAATGTACTAATGTTAAAAATACATATTTAATATTTAAAACTATTCTAAATGTTTTATGTTCAAAATTCAGGTGCTACTAAATGGTGTTATTGCCATGAAACTAGGAGTGTGTGGATCATGTTTTAATGCTCACACCTGTTACTGGTACAAAAATTATTAGACAGCAGCAGAAGGGAGAGAACTACAACATTTTTAACATGTGTTCAAATATTCTCATCAGGTTTATGGTTCAAAACTTTGGATGGAACTACTTCATCTTTGGTACTGTCTCAGACTGCGTATTTCCATCTTTTGTTGGTTACTTGTGTTGGCAGAGATGGCAGGGCTTTGAGAAGGCCCTTAAATATATTATCATCATTTCATTTTCCTTTTTGAACAAGTAATATCACTCAGTCATCAATGTAACCTAATGATGGCTAGTATGCATTTATTGAAAGAAAGGGATGTTGTAGCAAGGAGATGGTTCCAAGTTTTAAAAGAGGAATAAAATGTATTCATTTTAATGTATTAATTTAAACTATTAAGAACATAATAAACAATGAAACTTGGGCTGTTTTACAGCATTACAGCAAAATTATTTCCATATGCATTTTTCTACTGAATAAAAACCATCCAATTATATCACTTTGGGTCAAGAGGTATACATAGTTGTCACTGTATTCTTTTGTGGTGTTGCTATATGGAACTTATTTTATTTTAATAAACTATGAAAGTATTGTTAATTAGAGCTGAGCACCATGAGTTAGTCTGAATGGTTTCACAGTGTTTTCCATGTATACTGGCATTATTCAGTATTTGTTTCAAAATCCAATTCAATTTGAATCACTTATAAAGCTACCTATTATTTAGATTGCTTATTTTCATGAACATAGTCCAAAATATTACTGCTTGGAATTAGAACATCAAAATCATTTCTGATTTTACTTAAAATCTAGTGTTATAAAATCATAGGAACTTCTTCCACTTGCAAAATAATCTTTAACCACTACTGATTTTCCAGATGTATTTATAAATTCTGCCATTAAATTGAGTCTAAGTTTGGAATTTTATTGTTCTATTTATTACAAGATTTTGGTTTACATGTTTGTGGTGAACGACTGGAGAAATCTAAAATAAATGAAGTAAGCCATCAGAAGGACCAATCTATAACTCTTAGACATGTACCAAAATCACTAACTATAGGCAGAATTTCTTCTTCTAGGAAATCTTATCTCTGCTCTTAAAGCATTGCACAAGATTGAATCAGGGCCATACAGTTTACTAGGACTAATCTCCCTTAGCAGGTCAGTTGATTATGAGTTTTAATTATAGCTACAAAACACATTCACACCCACACTTAGATTAGTATTTGATTGGTTAACTTGGGACTATGGTCTCACTGAATGCAGAGTGCAAAGAAAAACTAATATGAGTTATGCTTTATGTCATTCCTCTGGCTACTCTTTCAAATTAGATAAAAAGAATAGGAGGCTAGACAACAATCCACGGAGGTAGTGAAAGTACTGTGGCATTTCCATATTCCAGTTATTTTGAAAGCAAAGTCATGAAGATTTGGTGATTGGCTGGATGAAGAAATCAAGAGAAAATGTAAACAAAAGTCATCCAAATATTTTGGTTACAGAAATCGGAACAATAGAGTTGATGTTAACTAAGAAGTATAATAATACAATAATTTTAAGGAGTGAACATGCAGAGCTCAGTTTTGAATTTATAATATGGCAGATGACTATTAAATATCAAAGTTGAGGTGGCAAATCGGGAGTTGGACTTATAAGTTTGGAGTTCAAAGAATAGATCTAAGTTAAGAGTGTGAATGAGAAATATATAAGAAAAATAAAACAATTGTGTGTTTTTTTGGATTTATTTAGTCATTCTTTTCACTATTTTTAACTTCTAATTGATTTTCAATGAGACCTAAATATAAAGAGAAATGGAAGCCACTCATACTCCCACCATTCACTGAGAAATAATATTACATTTTCAGCATATTTCTTTTTCCCCTTTTAAAAACTTAGTGAATATTAGTTACACAGATTAGTGGGTTTCACTTTGGCAGGTTTGTATATGCACATGATATACCTCCATCACGTCCATTCATTCCTGTTGCATCTCTTCCCCTTTTCTCCCCTTTCCCCTTGTTCACTTCCTCTTCTCTAACTCCTTAGATTGCACCTGGGAGAGAAAACATATCTTTCTGACTCTTATTTTGAGTCACTGAATCTCCAGTTCCATTTATTTTGCTTCAGGATGATTCCTTACAAATTTTTAATGTGGATTTTATTTCTTCATTGATGTATATGAATTTTCTAGCTAATTATTTTTTCTCAAATTACATTGAAGCATTACCTTTAATAGTTGAATATTGTATAATATATAATATTTACTTCTTAACTTAATGTTTTTAATTCACTGTTTTCCTTCTATGATATGAATATTAGGGCAATGTTCATTCTTAAATATTGTTTTAATCGACATTATATCTTTATAATGACATCATGACATAAATTTAGTCAAAATGTGCATAGTAACTGGAGATTGTTGATACTGTATTGCTATTATAATTCTGAAATTCTAGATCATAAATAAAAATCTGTATTTTGATGAATATGTTAAGTATAAAATCACATACAAATGAAAAATAGTGTTTTGTAAATGCAAAGAATCTTTTCAGCAAGAGCAGCAAACAAAGGTGATAAGATTAGCATATTTACTACATCGAGAAAATAGAGTTTCTGTGTAATTTGGATGTCATATTTCCTAGAAATAAGAAAGAAATGTTAAACATAGGTGTCACCTTAGATAGAGGAAATGATGTTCAGATACTTCTTGTATTTTTATTGGATGGGAATGAAAGTTCTCAGACATTCTGAAACTTACTCTTACAAGCTATGCAGTGAAGGGCTAATTCTCAAAAAGCCAATTTCTGAGCTTTAACTTATCAAAGATTTCCATCCCTAGTGAGTAATTTCTACTTTTGAAAAATGGCAGAAAATGTCACATTTGACAACTACTCAAAAAATCAGCTTTACTCAAAGGAGGCTATCCTTGAAAGAAATTCATAAATATACTGAGGCCTATTGAAGTCTAAAATGAGATTGAAAACCAACCTTGAGTTACTTGTGATCTTTTCACTCTATTGCCTTTGTTTTTTATTTGTATTATTATTGTTCTGGTTTTGTTGAATACTATTTCCTTACCCACCTAACTGCTGGTTACAGCCACTTTGATCCTTCCATAAAAGTATGTGTTCTGTGATAAGTCACTAGTAATTCTTAAAGAGCACTTAATTTTTTAAAATTTAAATTATACTTTGGATTCTTATGGATATGATAGCATTAATGTTTTCTCCTCATTTGTGAGACTATTTTAATGACGTTGCTGAATAAAAACAGATAAGCAAATAATTGCTTCTAAAATATTTTCCTGTATCTTATCTATATGAAAAAGGCATAATATTTTCTCAAAGATTTCAATTATTATAACAGAAACAAAGTAAAATATAAAAACTTTATTAATACATGATTGCAAATATAATTATGTGAAGCCATGCTGGGGATGTAGTTTAGCTTAAAGAACTTGTCTGTCAGCACACATGACCAGCGTGTGTGGGCTCCAGTGTTCCAAACCCCAGCACATGCATGCACACACACACACACACACACACACACACACACACATTATACCCTGAGAAGCTATTTCCACATAGATACAGGAAAAAGATAAAAATCAAAACTCATACATTTACATAAGCAATAGATAGATATAAATTCTCCACTAGATATAAATTCTCTAGTAATTTTTTGTTTAGGAGAAATGAAATAGTTATGTTAAATACTCTGTATGTCGATTCTCTCATTATTTATCTTGTTAGTGATAAAATCAGGTTGAAAATGAGAACACTTCCAAAGATAAACTTTGAAATCTATTCCAGAAAGCAACTCAAGCAATAAACTTAAATTGAACTAATTTCAAAAAACTAATATGAAAACCAGAAAAGATTCGAATAAGGACAATTCCCAAGCAAGCAAAGTGGGCAAATATAATGAGAGATTCTTAGGCTTAGATGACAACCACTTCATATTACTCTACTCTAATTCCTCTAGCTTATCACTACTACATACGACCAATATTTTTAGTGCAACAAAAAATAATGGTATATTTATGTTTAGAAAATATAGTTTATTTTCAAAATGGATTTTTTTTTACTTCTTGCACTAAAATAGACTTGTCTTGAAAAAGCAAATGCCATGGAAAGCACAGCAAGGTAATTATGACAGAGAAAGAGAAAGCAGGCTATGAAAAAGGATACAGAAGCCCTACATCGTGGCCCATTCCTGTTATCCCAGCACTCTGGAGGCTGAGGCAGGAGGATTTCTGTAAGTTTAAGGTCAGCCTGAACTATATAATGCATTAAGGCCAGCCTGAACTACCTAGTGGGACCCTGTCTCAAAAAAAAAATAATAATAAAAGAAAACTCATGAAGCTAAGTACAGTTTGTAAATATGAATGAATTGTTTACCATTTGTGGGTCAAATATTTTCACTAATAAATAAAGTTAATGTGACACCTTCTAAGTCTCCTTCTAGATCCCAAGTTTGGTAATTCCCTGAAAACTGCTAATTTCTTTATATTTCAGATATCCAATGCTGACAAACTGAAACATAGGCCAATGAAGGAAACTGAAAAACTGAGAGGTAGACCAAAGTGTAGTATTCTTTCCTATCTGGATTCTGACTCACATCTTCATGAAGCCGTGTAGGTCTTAAATGAAATGATATCTATATTATGTTAGTGTCATGAATGTTGTATCCCACTGTACAAATAGCAATTAGTAGCAAAATATTCGGTGATGTTTGAATTCTACCAATCTATTTTTATTAGTTAAAAGTGTGTTGAAATTAATTTTTCAGTTGTATTTAGCCATCCATGAATGCAGCCTTAGAGAAAATCAGAAAGTTCAGAATAGAAAACAGAATAGTAGGAAAGAACAACAACAAAAACAATGAGAGCTCAAATATTGGTTGTTTAAATTGCCAATTTAAAAACTTGCAGAAACTACTTTTCTTTCTAGAACTCTTTTTCTTCATTTGTAAAATAGTGATAATAACATCTACATTACATGGACAGTGTAAAATTCCTGAGATATCAAGTCTGCCTCAATGCCCTGAGTTGATTCAAAACATTTACCTTCATGGTCATTTTGAATTTGGCAGAGTCAGAACACATCCAGAGTCAGATATGGTGAATAACATAGATATGGACACATTGTACTGTTTTCATAAGCCTACATTTTCATTAAATAGCATTTGACAGCAGCATTCAGTGTAGTTTGATCACACCTCCCAAAGACTTGCAAAGGAGAACCTCTAGAACTGCTTCAGAAAGTGTCAGGAACCATGAGGTAAATGTATTTGAAACAAAGGAGAGGATTTTGAGGGCGGATAATGAGAATGTGTTTTTTACTTGAATAAATTTTTAAAAAATGTAAACACGCCGTATTTTTTAATCAGCTCTTATATAGGTGGATATTTCCAAAGTTTTATTGACGTCTTAACTTTTCTCTCATGCTCACCACCTTATTCACGTGCCATACATATTTGCTATACCTACTTCACTAAAACTTCTCAAATCTCACCTTCTTTTTCATTCCCATTGTCAGCAGGATATTTTAAGTCTTCATTATTTTGTGAAATGATAATTTAAACATCAGACATTATGTACCCACTTGTGGGCATATAGCTACATAGCTAAAAGAAATGAAATCGATATCTGAAAGAAATATCTGCATTCTCATATTCACTGTACCATTATTCACAACAGCCCAAATATGGAGTGTCCATTGAGGTGTGAATATATAAATAGTCACAATAATATTATTCAGTCTTAAAGCAAAACATCCCATTTGTGATAACATGAAAGGGCCTGGAGAGCATTACACTTAGGATAACATAGCAGACACAGCGAAGCAAATACTTCATGATCTCCTTCATATATGAATTTTAATATAAAGTCAAATAAATAGAAGTAATGAGTAGAATGGTGGTTACGGGGAATGTAGGAGGGATAGGAAATGGGGAGATGAAGGTCAATGCGTACAAATTTGTATTTATATAGGAAAACTAGGATGAGTAAGTCTTTAGCTAACAGTATTGTACTACATACTGAAAATTTGCTTAGAGAATAAAGTTCAGGTGATCTTATCACGTACAGAAAGATAAATATGTGATCTGATATGTTAATTTGTTTAATTATAGTATTAATTTTTCTCTGTTTTTATAGTAAAACATCATGCTGTGCATCCTAACTATGCATAACTTAAGAAATACCAACTCAAAGAAATATTCACTGAACATTCTAATTAAATGAACTTGTATTCATTATTCATTATTTAGTAAAATTCAAATCATAAATCAAAATTTTTAATCATTATGGTATTTTTTTGTGTTTATCCTTTAGAATTGAAACCACATGAAGATATAGAACTAAGATCTACAGTGGCTAGAGAATATATAAATATAATATTCATTCAAGAACAATTTGGGAAGAAAACAAAAATAAGGAAATATAAATTTGAGTATAAATAATCAACATTTTCCTAACTGTACAGTTTATAGCCACCAAAGGTCTCTTATTATATGATGAAAAAGAGACCACTTACTGTAGATCATGGAGACAATTCCGTAAAATATCTGAACTGGGTAGTACCAAATTTTATAGAAATCTGTGGAAAATTGGAAATAGTTTATGCAATTTACATGTTATCATTTGGAGTAAGCACTGAAGTCTAGAGCATTCATGCTGAACCAAAATGCTGTACTATCTTTGAACATGTCTGTCATTGCCTTAATTTCAAAAAAATTTCAGTTAATGAAAGTTCACCATCAATGTATGAAATCAAAATTTCACCTGAGAAAATCGTACGTTTGATTATATTTTAAATTGGAGATTTAAGAAAACTTTAGTGGCTGTAGAATTTGTTGTTGATGTTGGTTTTTAATTTGTTGTCCTTGAATACTGTATTTTTCATATTTTTGAAACAATTATAAAAAGTTCCCTCTCTCTCTCTCGCTGCAGAATAAAATTTTTAACTATTGATTACTGGTTTTCAAGTTCCTGCTAACTTCTATATAACTACATATACAATTTTCAGATATTTTAAAACAATTGAATGTAAATCAAGGAGATTTTTAAGACATCATAACATGCTGACCAGTGTGGTTACTTCATGTAAAAATTACAAGAAATAAATATACACTATCTGATTGAAGGATTGAGAAAAGCAAACAGCAAGAGGAGATTTTTATATTTTTAATGAGGGTACAAATGAACACTGACTAAAAAGCAAGAAGCACAATTTTAAATTAAAGCTTATCTCTTAGCCAAATATATATTGCCTGCTGATTTTGGAGTAAAAGTTATTTGTACATAAAAGCTGTAATGTACAAAAAAAAAGATAAGAGTAAAAGTCTAGGGCCTGGGATTTAGCTCAGTGGTTCCAGAGCCTGCCGCACAAGTGCAAGGTCCCAGGTTTGATCCCCGGTACCAAAAAAAAAAAAAAAAAAGTCTAAAGATTTAACAAAAATCTGAAGCTCTTTGTGGTCTAAAATGCATTAGCCAGGACAATGGGATTCTTATACATATATTTTTATTAAGTCATGCTTAACTAAAAATAAAATATTGCTATAAGGACTGAATTAAATTTTTTTCTGGACAGTATATATTAAATATATAACTTAGATGTGTTTTAAATAAAGCTATTGTATTTTAATATTTAAATGTTGTATTACTGTAGTTAGAAGATACTAAGCAAAGCTGCAATTATTGATGAGATTCTAGGCTCAACCTGATCCCACAGAAGACTGCAAGGTGTGAGATTACATCCCACAGTCTATAGTGCCAAAGGGAAAGGTACCTGTTTTTTGCTTTCTGGTTTTCTTTTTTACAATCCTAAACCTGTCAGAAATTGGGTATAACCTCTGTAGGCAATGAAGATGGATATGAAAATTCACAGCATTTCTAGATGTTCATACCTAGGCAGTTCTGCTCAAGGGCATTCATGTGACAAAATTCACAAGGAAGTCCCTAACTACAAACATCCAGAAACAAATGAAGGTATTCTTAGATAAAAAGAAAAAAGATCGAAGACCATAGGGATGGGAGAGAAAGGTATCAACAATGTACATTATAATGCTTTTCTTTTAAAATCTATTTTAAAATGTTTTCCTATAATAACCTCAGCACTATAACCCTAATAATGGGTTTTAGATTACATATGTGATGAAAGTGATGGATAAATGAATTTGAAGAACTTAAAATAAAAACTACAGCAAGGATTACACATTAACTCCATTCTTTGGGCCACTTCTTTTGTGGTGCTAGTAAAAATCATGTACTCTATATACAACTTACAATGTCTACATTTGCAAGTATATGGGTCAATTAGCAGCCTTAACTCTAATCATTTTCCACAATAAACAATTAAAATATATATTATTGACATTCCCACAGCATACATTTTGCCAATGAACTATTTGGATATTATATAACATAGATTAGCCTAAACAAGTAGTGGAAAGGCATTATATTAGTCAGACTTCACTTGGCTGGAACAAAATACCTGATACTCACGCCTTAAAGGAGAGATTTTTTTTTTTGACTCAAGTTTGCAGAGGGTTTAGTCCATGATTGGTTGGCTGTAAGGCACAAATGGCATGATGTTATGGCTAGATGGAGAAAAGCTACTCAAGGTATGGCAGCCAAAAAGAAGAGAGTGAGAAGGAAGAAACCAGGGACAAGAATACACATTTCCAGGTCATGTCCCCATGACCCAGATTCTCCAACCAGGCCACACCTCCTAACAGCACATTCAGCTATGAAGTCATCAATAGAGTAATCTCCCAATCCAATCACCTTCTAAGATTCCTGCCCCTGAGCACATGAGACTTTTGGGGGACATTTTAGATCTAAGTCACAGTAAACATTGTTGACAGAGTTAATTTAGACAAGATCTGTATGACACTTCTAACCAGAACATTTATAGTACTCTTTATGACAGAGTTTATATTGACCCTAAGAAATTTTTGTTAGTGTTTTTAGAAGTTTTTCTTGTCATTGGAAATTTAGCCCTTGTATTCTAAGGAGGAAAGTGTAATATTTTTAGCAATTTTATATTAAATACACTAATGGTGACTTTTCTGAAAGTACAACATTAAAGTAATTTTGAGTACTTCCCTGGCCTATAATCTCTACATTATTAGCAGATGAGCTATGATGATATTCATTTCCCAACATTATGAAGTAATTGACTTACTCAAAAATAATAATTACTAACTATTAGGTTAAGTTCTAGGTCATAAAACAGAGATTAATGAAAAGTATTTCTGCCCTCATGGAGTTCCTAGTTATTTTAACAATCATTATCTTATTCTGTAATTTAGCATGGTATGTAATCAACCCTGGGAGGCACTGGTGTTAAAGAGCCATATGCTGTGTTAATTACAAAATTTTTCCCTGAAGTTTTCTACAAAATATGTCCAAGCTGCTTTTCAATGCTAAATTTCTGCTAAAACAAAATATGTCACATCCAGGAAAGAATAAGTAATCTACACAAAAACATTATAAAAGAGGTGCATTTACACCAGGAAGCAAAATTTTCAATTTACTTGCTTGTTAAAAATTACAATAATAAAGGCATTATCATTTAATCAAGGAATTTATAATAACAGAGATATGGAAGAATAAATACATTTTATAAACTAAAATAAATAAATGTCACTTTCTACAGAATTAGTTATTTCAATCCATGTATGGTAGGTCCACCATGAGAAAATAAGAAGGCAAACAGAGAAAAAGAATACAATAAATAATCATAATCATACTACCTAGAAAGAGATAAGTTTCTGACGAAGTTTTTTTCTCAGATCTATCTTATGCTTATTTTTTTCACAGACACAAAAAATGGGATTATACTCTATCCATTATTTGCTGCATGAAAATGTCCAAGTAACAATATGAGGTGAAATATAGTCTATGATGTAGTTCTACATAATCATTTCAATGAAATTTACCCTTCTAATTCAGCAAAATTTAAAAGCAATTAGTCTGTTTGAGTTTAAAGGGAAATTGTATGTTTAGATTATATGAACATATTAACAGATATTGCTATGGAAAGTTCAGTACAATTTATAATCCCCTCAGAACTATTGAGTAAAAACTACTTCCTCACAGTCTTACAGTTTTTCATTTGATTCACATTTTCACCCTAGCATTATGTGTACATGTAGGCTGTTGTAAAATACTTATGCTTGGACATTTCTGTTTCTTATTCATTCTTCAGATCTCTTAATCCTATTTTAAGAGTGCTGAGACTGAAATATATACTCAAGATTGCATATTATTTAACATCAGTCATACTGTATTTCACAATTAATTTTAATATATAGTTGAGACTAAGAATTTATAGTTTTGATTAAAATAAATAAATTATATCAACATATTTCATTAAACATTTCACTTTTTTCTATTCAATTTAAATAACAATTTTTGTACTTGCATCATACTATTTTGAAGGCTGCAAATTCACTTTTCTTTTTATATATATAATGAATCAAATTTTCCTTTTCCCATATCTATACATTATAAATCCCTCTATACACATATATTATACAGATTCATTTTAGAATCATTTCATTATGTACTCAAAACATTTTGAGGTTTTAACTCGAGTTAAGTCTTATATAAAGAACAGAAAATAATGAATCTTTTACTTCCTCACAGGGTTATGATTACAATCTCACTAGAATTTCAGAGTTTTCTTCAAAAATTTCATAAACATCACTCTTATACTTTTATAGTTTCAATGTGAAATGGTAATAAAAGACTTGTGTATTTATAGCACTAACTTCACTGATAGATTAATCCATTGAAGAGTTTAATAAAGAATGAGATGTTAGGAGGTGGGCCTTCTTGTAGGCAAAAGGTCACTGGGTAGTACTTTTGAAGACTATACTTCTTCCTAGGCATTTTTCTGTTTCCCTCCTTCCTGAATACCATGAATTGAGTTATCTTTCCTCCACCATGCCCTTCCCTAAGGATAATTCTGCCCTGGACTCAATCTTCCATAGACTGAAACTTCCAAAATTATGAGCAAAATCACACCTTTCCTATTTCACATATTTTTTGTCACTAAAAAAATGTAAAAAGAAGGAAATGAAATAATAAATTATAAAATTTAAAAATAAATATAAACAAAGACTGTATAGGTAGCCTATTAGAATGATAAACCCTTGCAATGAAAAAAGCATCAGTAATATATAGTTTTTTATGTAGTCATATTCATAACAGCATCAAGAATAAAGAATAAGCAGGAGAGAAAGATCTTTGTTCTGAAAAGTATAAAGCAATGATCAAAGAAAATAGAAAAATATGAAAATAAAAGAAAACTGAGCCCATGCTCTTTATTGAAAAGAATTAATATTATTAAAATTTCCAAAGCAACCATTATTGCATGCAGATTTAATCTAAAATCTATCAAACATCCACTGGCACATTTTCACAGAAGTAGGAAAAATTTTTAAATTTGTATATAATAACAAAATACTCTGAATATCAGAAGCAATTTGAACAATAACAAAATGCTGGGCAACATTGTACTTCCTGCATTTGAAATATAGTGCAAAGCTAAAAATAATCAAAACACTATGGTATAGTCCTAAGAAAATCAATAAACAATGTAATATAATGGGCAACCTAGAAATAAATTCACTCATACATAGACAAGTGTTCATTGAGAAGGGTGACAAAATACATGCTAGGGAAAGGAAAAGAATCTCTTCAATAAATGGAACTATATAATCTAGATATCCACATTAAGAAAAGATAATTGGAAGCATATCTTTCATTATACAAAGATACTATTGCAAAGTAAATGAAGTGTTTATGTATAAGAACAACAATTTCTAAACTGATCATTTATTACTACTAAGATCTAGCAGTATTTTATAACACTGTAAACACATCTTCATTTTTTCCATTACAACTTAGTCAACTTTTCTTAGATCAGTATTTTTATGCTAATTATATAAATATGAGCACTTTCAAACACCACTCTCTATATGAATATAATTCAAAGTGAACATCATTTTTTACATATTTTGTAGTGATGCTAGAACTTTAGTATGCAGAAGTTACCTTCAAAATTATTGCATGGGGTATTTTATCAAAAGTCTGTTTTCTGATATCATCTTTGATATCTCTTTTCAGAGTGCTATAGTTTTCAGGGTAGAGGTCTTTGATTTCTTTTGCTAGGTTGATTCCTAGATATTTCAATTTTTTGGATACTATTGTGAAAGGAATTTTTTGCCTTATTTCTCTCTCAGTCAGTCTGTTGTTCCTGTAGAGGAAAGCTATTGATTTTTGTGTATTGACATTTTCTCCAGCTACTCTACTGAATTTGAATATTAAGTCTAGAAGAATTTTGGTCCAGTTCATGGGATCTTCTATATAGAGCATCATGACATCTGCAAAAATGACAATTTGACTTCTTCATTTCCTATCTTTATTCATTTTATTTCTTTCTCTCATATAATTGTTGTGTATAACAAACCCCAACTTGAAATTATACTACAAAGTTACTGTGATAAAATCAGCCAGGAAACAGGTCCGAGGACCAGTGGAACAGATTAGAAGATTCAGAAACAACTCCAGACACACTCAGCCATCTCAACTTTGACAAAGGAGCCAAACACCCTCTCTGGAGGAAAAACAGCCTCTTTAATAAATGGTTCTGGAAAAACTGGGTTTCAGCTTGGCAAAAAATAAATCTAGACCTATATCTCTCACCATGAACTAAACTAAAATCAAAATGGATTAAATGTCTAAGTATTAAAACAGAAACACTAAACTAGCTGAAAGAGAGGTTAGGTTGAACTCTAGAAGACAATGGTGTAGGAAAAGATTTTATGAACAAAACCTGAGTTGCCCGTGAACTAGCACAAACAATCAACAAGTGGGATCTCTTCTTATTAAAAAGCTTCTGCACAGCAAGAGAAACCAGCATCAGGTTGAAGAGATAACCCACAATGTGAGAAAAAATTATCACCTGCTGTTCCTCAGACACAAGTCTACTATCTAGAATCTATCTAGAAACTTAAAATAATCAGACTTCCCAAATTTAAAGATCCAATCCAAAAATGGGCATCTGAAATGAACAGATGTTTCTTGGACAAAGAAGTAGAAATATCAAAGAAACATATAAAAAATGTTCAACATCACTGGTCATTTGAGAGATGAAAGTGAAAACAACACTGAGATTCCACCTCAACCCAGAAAGAATGCCTGCTATCATGAAATCAACCAATAAAAAATACTGGCTGGGTTGTGGGGAGAAAGGAACCCTTCTCCATTGTTGGTGGAGCTGCAGACTGGTGCAACCACTGTGGAAATCAGTATGGAGATACCTCAAACAACTAGGATGAGAAGTCCCATTTGACCCAGCTATTCCTCTGCTGGGTATCTTCCTAAAAGAATTTAAAGAATCATACCACAGTGATATGTGCTCACCCATGTTTATAGTGACATAGTTTGTAATAGTTAAAACTTGAAAAAAGCCCAATTGCCCATCAACTGAAGACTAGATAAAGAAGATGTGGTTGTTTTATAAAATGAAGTACTACTCAGCCATAAAGAATGAGAAATTAGAGACATTGATAGCTAAATGGATTCACATTTAGGTGATATTCTTAAGTGAAATAAGTAGGACACATATGTGTAAATACCAAATAGTTTCTCTGATGTGAGAAACTGAAAGTGTAAATAAATACTAAAGGGTAAAATAGATAATGTGAAATAGTAAGAAAAGGGACAAAGGGGAACAGAAGGTGGAAGGAGTAGGGGAAAGGAAAGAATGGAATGGAATCAATATGAGAAAATGAAAAAATGGAAACAAAGTCTTTCTAAATAGGGAGGGACACAGAGGTTGAAGGGAGGGCAGGGGAATGGGGAAAAAGAATAAGAACCAATATAGAGTATGTAAACTGCAAATTCCCAATGATGACTGTTATTATATTGAATACCTAAAATGTACAAATCCAATTAATAATATAAAATTGTCTGTTGTGGCATAAAAGGGATTTCCATTTTTTCAACTTCAGATGTCAGTTTCCTCATTGTACACTACCTTTTATTACACCAGTATCACAAATATTAGGCTTTATATATTAATAACCCTATAATGATACAAGTTTGTATATTGTCAAGGCAGATGAGGCTATGTAGTATTTTCATTAAACCAAAGGATATCAATGGCTTAAAGTCATGCAATGTTACATCTTCTTCACATTATAGGTAGGACTTATTCAAGTTGTTATCCATTATTTTGGCCCTACAAAATCTGGCACCTACATCCTCAAAAAAGGAAGAAAGATCCAGAGGTATATTTGGGTCTGTTATACAGAACTAGTTATATTGCACCAACCTACAAATGAACCTCTAAAATAGTAAGGAGAACTGGAACATTTGTTGACACTTAGAACTATTGTTGCCGTAATTTTAACAAATTTATTTAATATGAATAACAATAGTTCAAAAAAAGAGGATTAAATTTTCAGAAAAATTTACATATTTGTCTTTGAGTGTCCTAAGAAAATGTAATCCATTTTGTATGAAATCTAGAAAATAAATTTACAATATAATATTCTGATAGTGGAATTGGATTTTACATAGTTATGTGAGCCACTTGAATTTTCAGGGTAACTGGATTTGAAATGTAACTCAGATCAGAGCCAGGTTAAGAAGCTAAGATTCTTCATTGTATTACTGTAGCTCAAGCTCCTACTTTTAAGACAGATGCATGTATTAAAAATATATTTAGCAGAAACTTTAAAAAGATGTCCTTCAATTTTACACTAAGGTTGATCATGATCAGTGCGAAGGTATAAAACAATCTTCAATCAAAGGCCCACTAACTCTCCAAACAGAATAAAAGGTTTTGTTCTACTGGTCAAGAGGTTCAATTTTGTTTTTGAGCTCAGGGTTGCAAAAGTTCTAACTACTGTTATCAAATCCTTTTCCTGTCAGTCTCCAAATTGCCATAAAATTGAGGAATGATGATCCAAATTCACTTTATATTATCAGTAAGTAATTTGTATCTCATATTTTGTTAGATCAGGTTTACAAAAATTATAATGAACAAGATGCAATATAAAATTCCTGTCATTGAAGATGTATTTCCTAGAAATTCTGCTGGAAGGAAAATACTGTATAATCACAGTTTACAGTAAAAAAAATCTGTATGTTTTTCCATCAGTAAGAAATATTATAGATGAAATGGAGGGCTTAAGTAAATTGCTAGAGGGACTAGACAAACAGAAGATGGGTCGAGCTGCCAGTAGGTCTTTAAGTCACGCTATTGCAATTTGCATGCAAAATCCCAGGAAACTTCTTCTGACACCTAGGATTTAGAAAACTGCACAAAATGCCTGTTTCAGGCACAGCTGTTGCACAGTCCTGAAGCTACTGACTGGTAGAGGGACACAGAGTCAAGCCTACTCTGCCAAGACTCATGTTTGCCAAAAACCCATGTCTGTGCTGCTGCCACTGCCAAAGGGAGAAACACATCTTTTACTTTCTAAAATCAAGTACGTGCATCTCACTGCCAGACTTTAAGTAATATACAGAAAACAAGAGACAATGTGGAATGCAATAAATCTGGACTACAAAGAAGTACTCATAGTAAAGGGCCAATGTACATTATTGACATCAGAAACTTTGAAGAGTTGATTGCATGCTGTGCTGCAGCAACACTAGCCAGGATGACCTCAGTGGGCTGATGAGAGAGGGAAACAAGTTTCAGTGGCAAATTGAAGGTAATAGATGATTCAGTGAGAGTGATTATTTCAGGAGATCTTGCCCTAACAGGGAAAATTTAGAAGTAGCAAAAGGACGTGGAATAGCTTTTTATAGCATCCCTCACCTTTCGGTATGCATTTTTTTAACCTCTCATAAGAGGGACATGAAAATATCCATTAACTATATAACTAATATAGTAGGAAAAAATAGAAGCTCAAGATACCCTGGAAAGAGAGAGAAATTGATAGAATAATGTTGCTGAAGAATTTAGAAGATAGGGTCTGGATTTAGCTCAATGGTGCTGCCACCTGCCTCACAAGCACAAGGTCCTGAGTTTGATCCCCAGTACAAAAAAAATCGAATTTAGAAGACAAAAAACACCACTGAAGTTGGCCACCAGCTTAAGCTACTATGGGTTTTTCTCTGAGCCATGCTCCTAATTAAATGAGTGCAACTTATATCTTAGGCACAATGAAACTATTTCATTCATTTGTAAAATAAATCTAAAATATTAAAATTGTCCTAATTTTACTGATATCAAGTGAGATCAGTGACTAAATTAAATACAGCTAGAAATATGTAGACTTTGAAAGCAATTTCTATTTTTAAACAGTTTAAAATAGTGTAGTACAGGAATTCTTGGATGAATGCCAAGAAGGAAATGTGTCATTCATGAGAACTGAATATCTAACACAGTATTGTTTCCAGTAGTAATTTTAAGATTTTTAAATATAATTTGATACTTTCAATGCCTTACCCACCATATATTTTATTTATATGTAATATCAATAAAATTCAGCATTGACCATTTCCTGCCCTAGAACTAAATTATTTATTTCTTCTTTTATTTGCAAACTTCATGGATCTTTCAAATAGCTAATAATTATCTGACATATCTAGTCTGGTAAGTGTATCATGGTTACTAAGTTGCATTTATATGTAGTCACATGTTATTTATTAAAATAGTATACATACTATATTTTCTATGCTAAATATACTGTATGATGTAAAGGGTAATTGTGCTAGATTTATATAATTTCAGTAATTAAAAATGAAAATATCCATGTAGTCTGTCTCCTAACAATGAAAACCTTGGTGTAACAAAGTAGCCTATCAAGAGGGTAGATTTAGTCATTTCCACGAGCAACCTCATTCCACTCTTGAGTGCATCCTGTCTGCCTGTAATAAACCTTCCATATGCCTCTTTTAACTGATGCATTGTGAAAATTATTTTTCTGCAATGAAAGTCAGTGAACCTGCATATTTATGTTAAAGGGGTGGGTTAAGTTCATTATTTTAGCCTGGGGAAACTCAGACCCAGCCTGTGACATCTTTTTTGGTGAGCCAGACTGTAGGTTAAAAAAAAAGAAGAGAGAAGAAGCATCCACTGAGTGGATTCAGAGAGCCCCATCAGCACTGAGGATGAGGTAAGCCTTCTGGACAACATATCACCAAGCACAGTACCAAGGATCAGAGCCACCCCCCATGCCCAGGAGGGGATGTGCCTTCTGGGCTGCTGAACAACCACCCCCAGCACTGAGGAGCAGAGCCACATCCAGGGCCTAGGACAAGATGAGCCACAATGGCACCAGGAGCACCCTCCCCCTCGAAATGAGAAGACACATAAACAAGTTTTCAAAACAGTACTTCCAGATCACATAAAGCAACCCCAAAGTGAAACAAGATGGAACAATCTGATACTTAACCACCTGGACTCCCTGAACCGGCAACAAAAGATGATTTGGAAAAAATGAAATCAGAAATAATTTCTAAGATAACAGAAGAGATTGTGCTAATAGTGCAAGACATGATTAATAAATCCAGAGTATACACAGATTAAAAAAATAGAGGAACATGATGGAATCCCAACATGGGAAACAAATGGAATCCATAAAACAGATGCAAACAGATTTCCAGGAGATTAAAAACTGAATTGATAGGTTAACCAGCAGAATGAGCCAATGTGAGGACAGAATTTCAGATATAGAAGATAAGATTGCAATTAAGGATGAGGAAAAGAGAAATTTCTTTAAAATAGTAAGGCACCATGAGAAATCAATCCAGCAACTGCTAGAAGATGCAAAGAAGAATAACACAAGACTGACCAGAGTCAATGAAGAAACAGGAGAGAGTGCAGATGATGTAAAAAAAAATGTTCATGGAAGTGATGGCAGAAAACTTCTCAAGCAAAGAAAAGGAACTTGACATACAGATAAGTGAGGCATATAGGACAACAACTAGCTTTGATGCAAAAAAAAAATCTACACATAGGCATGTAACAGTTAAGATTCCAGAAAGTCAATAGAAAAACAAAATTCTACAAGTAGTTAGAGAAAAGAAACAAATCACATAAAAAGGAAAGGGCATCAGAATCACAGCACACTTCTCGATGCAAAGCCTCAAGACAAGAAGATCTTGGAGTGATGTGTTTCAAGCCCTCAAGGATAATAGCCTCCAACCCAGATTGAAAACTGTCTTTCAAAATTGATGGAGAAATATGATACTTTCATGATAAAGAGCACCTTAGGAACTTCATGAACACCAAACCAGCACTCCAAAAATTTTGGACAATATCCTAGGAAATGACAATGAGGATCACAACCAAAGGAAGTCCTGCATAATGAATCCATTAGGCATGACAAGAAACTAAATGCAAAGGAGGAGAATCCAACAAAAAGAAAAAGTCATGGCAATGATAACTCAATACGTATCATTTATAACTATCAATGTTAACAGTCTTAATTCACCAATCAAAAGGAATAGACTGGAACAATGGGTCAAGAAGCAAGATCCAACAATATGCTGCATGCAAGAAGCACACTAAATTCAAAAAGGAACTCATAGACAGAAAGTGAAAGGGTTGAAAAAATACTCTATGTGACAGGAAGCCCCCCCAAAAGCAGGAGTAGCTATCTGCTTTGCAGATCAAGTGCATTTCAAACCAACACTGATTAAGAGAGATAAAGAAGGACACCATATTCTTGTAAATGTAACAATCCAAGAGGAAGAGATGACAATCACAAATATATATGCACCAAACACTAGTGTGCACAATATAAAACAAATACTAACAGACATGAAAAATCAAATAAGCACTCATACAATAGTAGTGGGGGACCTCAGGACCCCACTGTCTCAAATACATAGATCAACTAGACAAAAAAAGCAACAAAATACTAGAACACAATCAAATTCTTGAACAAATGAACTTAACAGATATTTACAGTGTTCTACCCCACAAAATCAGAATACACATTCTTTTCAGCCGCACATGGGTCATTCTCAAAAATAGACCACATACTCGCTCATAGAACATGTTTAAGTAAGTGTAAAGGAATTGAAGTTATCCCATGTATATTATCATACTATAGTTTGATGAAATTGGAGGTGAACAGGAAAAGAAACAGCAAGAATTTCATAAACACATGGAAATTGAACAACACACTTCTGAATAACCAATGGGTCACAGGGAAATTAAAGAAGAAATCAGACGGTTCCTCCAATTAAATGACAGTGACAATACAACAAATTAGAATCTGTGGGACACAACGAAAGCAGTCTTACTAGGGAAATTTATGGCACTGAATATTCATATTAGGAAAACAGAGAGAGCCCAATTAAACAACCTGATGCTGAACCTCAAGCTTCTAGAAAAACAAGAGCAGGACAAACCCAAAACTGATACAAGGGAGGAAATTATAAATATCAGAGCAGAAATCAACTCAATGGAGACAAAGAGGAAGATACAGAAAACCAAGGAAACAAGGAGTTGGTTCTTTGAAAGAATAAACACAATTGACAAACCCTTAGCCAACCTCATCAAAAAAGGAACAAAAAGGCCCAAATCTATGCAATTAGGAATGAAAAGGGTGAAATTACAATAGACCCAGTAGAAATCCACAGGATCATCAATACCTCCTTCAAGAATCTATATGCCAATAAGATGGCAAACAAAAAGAAATGGACAGATTCCTAGACACATGTGAATTTCCAAAGCTGAACGAAAATGACCTAAAAATTCTAAACAAACAAATATCAATTAATGAAATTGAAAATGTAATTGAAAACTTACTTAGAAATGCCTGCGTTCTGATGGCTTCACTGCTGAATGATACATGACTTTTAAAGAGGAACTACAGTCACTACTGTTTAAAATTTTCAATGAAATTGAAAGGGAAGCAATACTCCAAAATTCATTCCTGGAAGCAAGGAGCACCTTGATATCCAAAGTAGAGAAAGACTCAACCTAAAAAGGGAACTATAGGCCCATCTCACTAAGGAACATAGATGCAAAAATCCTCAATAAGACAGTAATAAATAGAATGCAGAAGATCATCAAGAAGACCATACACCCTGACCAAGTGGGATTCATCCCAGGGATGCAGGGATGGTTCATCATATGCAAATCAATCAATGTAATACACTATATCAATAGAGCCAAAGACAAAACCATATGATCATCTCAATAGATGCAGAAAAAGCATTTTGACAAAATCCAACATGCATTTGTGATAAAAACCTGACAAAAAAATGGAATAGACAATCTCTACCTAAATCTGATAAAAGCCATCTATGAAAAACCAACAGCCAATATCATACTAAATGGTCAAAAAGTGAAATCTTTCACACTAAAATCAGGAACAAGACAAGGATGTCCACCATCACCACTCCTTTTAATATAGTCTTGGATACATTAGCCATAGCAATTAGACAAGAGAAAGAAATAAAAGGAATAAAGATAGGAAATGAAGAAGTCAAAATGTCATTTTTGCAGATGACATGATGCTCCACATAGAAGAGCCCAAGAACTCCATTAAAAGTCTTCCAGACTTAATAACCAAATTGAGTAAAGTAGGTGGATACAAGGTCAACACACAAAAATCAATAGCTTTCCTCTACAGGAACATCAGACTCACAGAGAGAGAAATAGGACAAACAATTCCTTTCACAACAACCTCCTAAAAAACTGAAATACCTAGGAATCAACCTAACAAAAGAAATCAAAGACCTCTTCTTGGAAAACTATAGCACTCTGAAAGAGATATTGAAGTTGATAACAGAAAGTGGACAGACATCTCTTGCTTCTGGGTAGGAAGGATCAATGTAGTGAAAATGGCCATACTTCCAAAACTGCTATATAGATTCAATGTAATCCCAATTGAAATTCCAGCAACATGCTTCACGGAACTTGAGAAAATAATCCAAAAATTCATTTGTAAGAAGAAAAGACCTAGAATAGCAAAAGCAATTCTAGGCAACAGAGACATAATAGGGGGTATCACAATCCCCAACTTGAAGCTGTACTACAAAACTTCTGCGATGGAAAACAGCAAGGCAGTGGCAAAGAAACAGACCTGAGGACCAGTGGAACAGATTAGAAGATGCTGAAACAACTCCAGACACTCTCAGACACCTCATCTTCCACAAAGGAGACAAATACCCTCACTGGAGGAACAATACCCTCTTTAATAAATGGTGCTGGAAAAACTGGATTTGAACTGGCCCAAAAATAAAACTAGAACTATATCTCTCACCATGCACTAAACTAAAATCAAAATGAATTAAAGATCTAAATATTAAAACAGAAATGCAGAACCGGCCTGAAGAGAGGTTAGTTAGAACTCTGAAAACATTGATGTGTGAAAAGATTTTATGAACAAAGTCTCAGTTGCCCATGAACTAGCACCAACAATCAACAAGTGGGATCTCTTCTTATTAAAAAGCTTCTGCACAGCAAGAGAAACCACCAGCAATAGGAAGAAACAACTTATAATGTGGGAAAAATTTTCACCTGCTGTTCCTCAGCCAAAGGTCTTCTATCTAGAATATATAAAGATCTTAAAAAAATCAGACCTCCCAAATTTAAAGAACCAACCCAAAAGTGGGCTTCTGAAATGAACAGATGTTTCTCAGACAAAGAAGTAGAAATAGAAATAAACATATAAAAAAAGTGTTCAACATCACTGTTCACTGGAGAGATGCAAATAATGCTAAGATTACACCTCACCCAGAAAGAAAAGCTGCTATCATGAAATCAACCAATAACAAATGCTGGTGGGGCTAGCAGAAAAGAGGAACCCTGCTCCACTGCTGGTGGAAGTGTAGCCTGGTGCAACCACTGTGGAAATCAGAATGGAGATACCTCAAGGAACTAGGACTGGAAATCCCATTTGACCCACCTATTCCTCTGCTCGGTATCTTACCCCAAAGAATTAAAAGAATCATACCACAGTGATATATGTGAACCCATGTTCATAGCAGCACAATTTGTAATAGCTTAAACTTGGAAGCAGCCCAGTTGCCCATCAGCTGGAGACTGGATAAAGAAAATGTGGTTGTTTTATAAAATGAAATGTTACTTAGCCATAAAGAATGAGAAATTAGAGACATTTCTAGCTAAATGGATGCACATTGAGGAGATACGCTTAAGTGAAATAAATAGGACACACGTGTAAGTAGTGAATGGTTTTTTTTCTAGTGTGAGAGACTGAAAGTGTAAATAAGGACTAAAAGGTAAAATAGATAATGTGAAAGAGGGAGGAAACGGGGCAAAGGGGAAGGGGAGACGTAGGGGAAAGGAAAGAAGGGAATGGAATTAATATGAGAAAATGAAAAAATGGAAACAAATTCTGTAAATAGGGAGGAATGGAGGGGTTGAAAGGAGGGCAGGGAAATGGGGAAAAAATAAGAACCAAGAGAGAGTATGTAAAGGTGCAAATTTCCAATGATGAATGTCATTATATTGTATACCAAAAATGTACCAATGAAATTAATTTAAAAAGGGAAAATGAAGCTTACCTTTAAAGGTATTGTAGGCAAAAGTTTGGCAAATTACTATTGATTTTTAAACTGTCTCTGGTAGTCCTCAGTATTAAAGAAAACTCTTTTCAGCCACCACTATAGATTTATTTCCTTTGCAATGCATCAAGCTAATGTGATATGAATTTTTAGTGTGCCATAGTTACTATTCAGATAATACTCTTTGTAAAACCTAAATAAAGTAATATATATCAAATTTAATGATTAAATTTTCCACATCTTAAAAAGTCAATAAAATATATAGAAGAAAAATTAGTAGTTGAGAAACTTAATTTTTGTTAAAAATCATCAAAACATCTATTATTGCTTGCCCTCATATTGAAAACACATCCCTGGTAAACCAAATTAATTCTAATATATCTAAATAGTTTTACTATTTTTTGTTACACCAGGGATTGAACCAAGAGCCTTCTAACTGATCTATATCCCCAGTAAATACAATCCCCTCCCCACTTAATAGTGTCATGCTAAATTGCCCAGGTAAGAGTCAAACTTGTGATCCTCTGCTTTCAACCTTCCAAATCACTAGCATTATAGGCATGTGCCTCTGCACCTGGATTACTGATAAATTTTAAGAAAATTGTTGCTTAGGTGAAACTTGACTACAAATAAAATAAAAATTTAACTTTGTCTTCATTAAAATAAAGTACAATATAAACTTTAGTGGGAAATACATGAACTTAATGGTAAACTATGTACCAGAAGATAAATTTAGGGTCTTTAAGTTTTTCTCTTGAGCTAATATCACATATAGTGGTATTTTCGAAAAAGTAGGCAGACTTCATGACATATTCATGTTAATTATGATTTAAATATCTATGGAATAAATTCATATGTAAAATAACTACTAATGTATCATTTTTTTTTTTTTGGTACTAGGGATTGAACTCACAGGTGGCAGAACCACTGAGCTAAATCCCCAACCCTAGTCTATCATTTTTTATGAACAAATACAAATTAAATATTTTGTGCCACAAAATCACTACTCATTAGGATAAATACTTAAGACCATTATCAATTGTTTGGCATTTCATAATTCACTTCCAAATAATTATTATGGGAGTTCATAATGCAATTATCAATACTGTAGTAACAGAAAGTCAAGATAACCCTTGCCAATGGTTGAATGTAGCAATTAAATTGAGTTTGAAATGATAATTGTCTGGAAACTTATAATTTTGAATGTAAGAAATATAGACATTTATTGCAATTTTTGAAAGCAGCAGTCTTTCTCACAAATTTTAAACAAAAGTACTGGGGAAAAAGTTGATTTTTTGTTCTAGTTATTTTACATTTAGTAAAAGGGATGTGCAGAAATAAATAATGGATTTCTTTCTTTCCAATGCAAAGTATTCAAAAGCAGCACTTTTGAATATTTGCTTTAAATTCCATAAAAATGACATGTTTTCCTAAGTTTTGACGTATTCTTCGCCATGTTTCCTTGTATTAGAAATTTTTCTGTGCTTGTTAAATACATAGAAAGACTTTTTAAAGCAAAATAAGTGGAAATCATTTATTTAATTTCACATTTCAGACCATGAATTCAATAAAAATCATTTTGTATTCCTCTCAAGGATTAATTTTACAAGTGATAGACTAGAATGCAAATTAGGTCATTTTACATTTAGCACAAAACCAAAATGTGTCAGGTAAGAGTATACCATAAAATTTGTTCACATGTTATTTGAAGGAATTGAGTACATTTCCAAACACTACCCAATCAACAGTTCAGAACAAAGCTTTTCAAAATTTTTCCAAAGCATTAGAAAAACATTTAAAAATACATCAGGTTCAGGATGCTGATCAATTATATTACACAACTATTGGCTATTTTTCTTCTTGAAGAAAAACAAAAACATGCAAAATTTTTAATTCACTTTTGGAATGCTAACATTAATTTAATGTGAAAAAGTAATAACACCAAAAATACAATAAAATTTAAAAATAGAATGAGGTTGAATAAAATATTCTTGCTGCTTACAAAAGGTCTAACTGTAACATTTCAGAAGTAAAATTGAAAATCGAGGTGATGGCTCAGTATTAGAATGTTTCCATAACAGAAGCAGAGTCATGAATTCAATTCCCAGTACCAGAAACAAAAGTGAATCTCATATTTTCCATCTGCAAGTAGTTTCTTAAAAGTGGTGCATAAATCAAGAAGTATTAAAATCTTATTAACTCATCTGTTTGAATGAATTTAAAAATATAAAGGTGGGCGGGGAATTTAATTCAGTGGTTCCATGGCCTGCCTTGCAAGCACAAGGTTCCAAGTTCAATCCCCTGTACAAATAAATAAATAAATAAATAAATAAATAAATTTAAAGGTATTTTACTCTAGTAATTTGTAGGATTTAATTCACACTTTTTCATAAAATCAATGTTGATTGTTGCAAATTAACAAACCAGCTTGCCTATGTTATTTGCCAAAGTTTATTTCATTCCTACTAAATCACATTAAGTATATAATTAAATATATGACTGATAAGAAATACAGATTCAGGTTTTATGTGTACCATAAGCAAAACATTTAAATTACCATATCATAGAAAAACAATACAATCTCATGCAAAAGCAGAAATTCAAAATTTGTGTAACCCCTATTGACAGTAATTTGATAATGTTGAAAAAAACTACATAGGAAATATATTATTTTATTAGGTATGGCATAAAAATAACACAGAGTAGCTTAAGTGTCAAAAATTTATTTTTTTCATATTTCTGCAGGCTGGAAATCTAAGTGAAGAATGTCATCAGATATGTATTTTTCTGAAGACTGTCTTTGGCTACCAGATAGATACTATCTCATTGTGTTCTCAAATAATCTTTGCTGTGTGTATACACCTCCTGTTTTGCTGGAAACATAATTTTTTCCCTCTTATAGAGATCAGTCTTATTGGGTTAAGTCCACCTTAAAGATCTCATTTTAATTTAATCACTCCTTCAAAAAGCTCTATCTCTGACTATGATCATATATTGAGCCTAGAGTTCAAAATAGAAATCTTGAGGAATCACAGTTCCACCAATACTAGGCACATTATTTTCAATATGACTAGCACTTCCAATTATTTACCCTGAAAAATATCTTTAACAGTTAAAAATTATATATGCCTAAAGATAGTCATGTATCATTTATAAGTAATCACAAAATGTTTGAATTTATATTGCCCACACACTGAAGTTCAATGTAGCTGTGATGGTTAATCTTAATTCTGCTAACTTCACAGAGGATCAGTAAAACACACCCATGGGTGTGTCTGGGTGGATCATAGAGATGTGACCTTGGGTACTATATATGGTTACTGGCCCCTTTCTCTCATGCATTGTCCCCCTGCCTTAATCTTAGATACCATAAACTAAGCATTGTACTATTCCACACTCTTCTGCCATGAAGTTTCTGCCTTGGAGCTAGTTGACCCTGAATTAAATCCTCTGATACCAGAAACAAAATTAAACCTCTTCTCATTTGAATTGTGGTTATCAGATATCATACCTCAGCATGGGAAAGTTCACTAATACAAAAACTAGTAAGGAGAAATGGGTGAATTGGTGTGACTATACCTATGTGGTTCAGAACCCTTGGAACTGGTTTGCAGAAGGAGTTTAGAAACATTTGGAGATACAGGCTACAAAAATCCTAGATTGTTATAAGGAGCGATTGATGGATAATTTTGTCAGAGCTCTGAAATCAGAATGGTGAGTGGAATGTGGACAATAAAGGCCAGGCTCCTAAAGTTTCAGTTGGATCAATTTTTCTTTTCATGAGTTTGACTAAAGTCATGATACACCTTGTCAAGAAACAAACAACAAACCAAAATAAAATGGTTTATATTTTACCTATATCCTCAGACTGTGAGAGGCTGAATTTAAAGGCTATGGACTAATTGATCTGGCAGAGGAAATTTCAAGGTAGCCCAACATTCAGGCCTTGGCATGGTATTGCTGGCTGCTTTCAACCAAATTTATAGTGAAAATTGGGGACAAAAATAGAGTAAAAATATTGGAAAAACTTAAATTTTACCCCAGAAGGAACCATGTATAATGTTGGGGCCAAAGGAGTTGTGGCTTCAGAAGACATTAGTGCCATTATTAAGAAACCAGTTACTTTGTACAGGGACAAGAATAAAGATCCCTTAAGGGGATCCCAAACTCTTGCTGAAGTAAACCTTTAAAGGTGTAAACCCTTCAATTGAAAAAAGTACCCCAGGGACCACTGCTTGAGAAAAACCCCCTAGGGGATTGGTTTCTTGGAATTCACTTCACTGTATTTAGCCATACAGACACTCAGAGACTACTGATACCATGCTCCAAGGGTCTTGATTACTGCCTGTGTTGGTGGTCGACCTTAGTTTTGTCCATGTGATGCAGATTTTATCAGCATGAGGAATGCAAGAGTTGTGGCATCAGGAAGTTCCCACCAAGATTTCAAAGAAAAATCTGAAGAATAGATAAATGCATACATTTGTGGAAATGCAACCAAATGTACAGCGGAAGCCACAGGAAGTTAGACATGCTGCAAATGTCAAATGTTGGCTGAGGAAATCTGAAGGCCATAAGCAGAGGATTCTAATTATATTTAAAATAAATAATTTCATTGAACAGAGTAATAGAGAGAAAGGAGAGAAGAAAATGAAAACAAAAAAATCAAGGAGGAAGGAAGTAAAAGAAGGAAATAATGGCTGAGCATTCTAACTAATCAAGAGAGAGACCATGTGACCTACATCTAATAAAGCCATAGTTGTGGGGTTGCCTAAGTCCTTTAGAACTCACATCTTACCACCCTGTGCCCTAAAATCTCAGTTATTGAGCTACAGGAATTCAAGTTTTCCCTGCTAGATTTCTGCCTTTCCTCTGGTCTTATTCTTTTGTATGCTCCCATTCTTCCCCTTTGGAAAGGGAATATTTACTACATGCCATGGTATATGGGATGAAAGTAACAGAGTTCCAATCTAGCAGAATATTGTATAAGCCAATATCTTACTGTTCATTCATAAAATGGCCTCTTTTTCAATAACCTATTGAATTTGGTTTTACACATACAGTGATAAAATATTTATTTTTTATTTGAAAGATGTTGATCTCTAGACAAATTTCATAAAAATATTGTTATACTTCTCTGAATTTTTCTTATGTTCTTGAAATGATTGTTTTGTAGAAATGATGACTAAATTGGCTTTGAAAGAATTAATGGACTTTAATTTTCCCAGCAGTTTTTTCTGGTTATGAAAGTCTGATTAAATTTTTAAGAATAAAATAAATCATCTAGATTGTCTAGTCGTTCATGATTTCTATGGATTACTCACCTATAGACTGTCAGATCAATAATAAATATCCCTCCCAAATTTTAAAACATAAAATTATTTCCATCCAGAAAATATCAATGCAATAAAAATAAAAATTTCATTATTTTAATATTTTAAATGTTCTTTCAATTAAACCATGGGAACTAATAGTTGGCAAAATTACAGACTTTGAAAAAAATGCAATATGCAATGTAGAACTTGAAGCCATAACTCAAAGTATATTCTAGTTACAGAGGTTTTCCACAAAGATCTTGTGAAGTTGTCATACTGTGATACAAAAAAAAATGTGAAATTTCTTTGAACTTTGCCATAGACTGTTTATTTCTCCTCTAAATTCCTGTGTTGAAATTTTAATCCCCAATAAAAAGGTACATGGAGGGGTGGCTTTGGGAAGCAATTAGTGTTAGATGATGTCATGAGCATAGTGTCTCATGGTGTGTTTAGAAAAGGAAGAGATCTCTTGATGAAGTTTCTTTCTCTTTTTGTTGCCATCCTCTTATATGTATGAACCAAGGAGAGGTCATGTGAAGATAGCAGGAAGTTGGTGCATGGAAGACAGGAGGCTAGCATTACCAGAAACTGAACCATAAGGCATCGTGATTTTAGATTTCCAGCCTCCACAACAGTGATAAATAAATTTCTATTGTTTAAGCCACTCCACTTATTGTATTGTGTTGTGGTACCTGAACCTAAAACAATGTTACACAAAAAGCTTGTGAAATTATTTTGCCTTTGTTTAATCCATCAATTTTTCCTTTGATACTGTAGTCTTTCCACATTTGATGGACAAAAGATTTTTAAAGAGCTATTTTATTGAGCAATGTGGTACAGCAATCTAAGTATAGTTCTTATCTATTTATTTTGAAAGATGGACCAAGGGCCAACCTTATGTTGTAGCCACTACAAATTAAGCAATGTGTAAGAATATTCCCTTGCTTCAGAATACAGATAATAAATATTAACCAGTTAAATTTATTCAAGGAAGAACTTGAAAATGCATTTAACTAGTGAAAGACTTTGAAGAGGGGGAGTTAATCTTAAAATTATTCATAAAAGATTCTATTAAAAATCATTATTGTTAAACCAAAGCTTCAGGGATAAAAGGTTTTACAGGTTGAGAAAATATCAAGTGCAAAGGGCCTTCATAATTTCCTCATCTATATGCAAAGTAACTAAGGTTTAATCTTTTTAAAGATACTGACTCTTCCAGGATCACACAGAGAGAAGTACTAATCCCAAGATCGGAACTCGGCTCCACCCTGCACCCAAGTTTCATTCAGAGCCCCTCTCTGTGCTGCAATCCACCTCCATATATTAGCTGCTGAACAATCTTACATATAACTTTGACATTTTCATGACAGAAATTTGTTAATTTCATTCTCAGTGCTTTAGTAAACACCTTGGCAGAAAAAGAAATTTTAGAGAGGTTATTCTTATTAGAAAATGAGTCACAGGGCCGGGCATTTAGCTCAGTGGTTTCGCCTCCTGCTGCACAAGTGCAAGGACCGGAGTTCGATCCAGGCTACCAAAAAAAAAAAAAAAGAAAAAAAGAAAAAAGAAAAAGAAAATGAGCCACAAAGGTCTTCCTGACAAGCATAGTTGCATCAGATATATGCAGTATACATTATGTACTTGGTAAAGTAGCTCAATAAATTGTTTTAATGCATGTGACTATAAACAAGGTATGAGTTTTTTACACTTGACATTTTTAAAATAAAATAACTAATTGTATATTTATTTAAAGTGTCATAGTTGGTCAAACCTTCTTTTAGTAATTTTTTTTTTTTAATTTCACATGTGGTCTTCTTTGATTTTGACAAAAATGCTTTGAGTTTGATGAGATAAATAAAAAAGGCCAAGTTTGTGAACATTCAATGCTTTACCATGCTTACTTTTACCATCTAGGAAAATAAGAAGTAAATATAGATGCTGAAAACACTCTATTAAGTCTCTTAATTTTTTTAACACTCCAGATTTAGCTTTTGTATCAAACCTTAACTATGTCAGTAATTAAGATAAATGCTTTTTTTTTTTGTCAGGTTTAGCTGGGAAGTGACCTACAGTAGTGTCCAGTTCTTCATATTTGGAAAATAAAATTAAATAGATAATTTGTTCTCCATGCTTTGAACAATTACACACCTAATTTCATCATTTTTATGAAGAAGCTGAATTTTTTGTATCTGAGCATACAATTCACTTATTGCTTTTCCTGGCAAAGCTTATCTGAGTTTATATTTCCCAAGTACTGCATTTTCTATTGGACACTGCAAGGTCTTTCAGAATATTTTTTTGAGTTTTATTTATTGTAAGGTAATTTATGTTCAGTTAAATGTGCCATAATTTCACCTAGATATTTCATCTAGAAAGATGGTCTAAAAGTTTTTATATGCTAAATATTGGTGAGTAGAAAACATTCATGACAAATAGATATATTTTAGAATCCAAAACATTTTCTTTATGAAAAAGTACAGATTTTTGGGGAAATCATTTTACTTATTTTGCCTTTTTTAACTTTGTGAAAAAAAATTGAAGCCATAAAAACAAAAAGTGATTTTAAACCACAATTTAATCATGTTTATACTCTGAACATAAACTTTAGAAAATATTTGTTAACAATGTTAACTACAAATCCTCCCCAAAGCTTAGTAGACTGAAAAAGAATGATTTCTTCTATTGGGTTTACGGGCAATTCAGGCTCAGTGAGTGCTCGCTGGATGCTGTAGCAGGTCCTACCAGGCCATGCAGGCTGGCATCGCTCTGCTAACTATCCTAAATTAATGGGACAGCCACTTCATGTTTCTGTTTTCCTTCTTAGAAAACAGTACAGTACTCAGGTCATGATTCTTTTAAGAAAACATAAAACATGATTCTTGGGACCTACTGTGGCTTTATTCCCATGGTACTCCACACCTTATGTCAGTGCAGTGATGAAGACACATTCATTATGGGGTCATAGCAAAGATGTGCATAAAAAATTGGTGAACAATGAAGGCCAATCATTTGTGGTTATATGTACATCCTTAATAAAAATTAAAAGTAAATTATGAAGCTAAAGTTTTCATTAACTGGAAAGTTCAACAGATAAAATAAGACTTTACCTGTTGGGATATAAAATATCTATTGCATACTTGTGAAATAAATTTTAAAAATAAAATACACTCTTTTCTTTTTATCACTCTGCATATAAATATCAAAATAAAACTATGTCACAAAGTCTTCATGATTTTAAGAGTACTGTAATAACAGCATTTTAAAGCATATTATACACTAAGAATTTTCAAAACACATTCTTAGAAACTTTATTGTACTTCACAAAAGTAGTATGAATGTATATGATTATTCCCGTTTTACAGAGGAGAAAATTTAGGTGGAGAAATTAAGTAATATATCCAGGAACAAAGATCTGATTTACATTTGTAGATTCCAAACTCATGAAAGACACATTCCAATCTTATAAATATTAATTTGTCTTTGTGTGAGTGCCCTCTGATTTTTTAAAAATACTTCTAAATTAATGACAAATCTAAAACTTGATTTAAGATAGAAATGTGTTCATGAAACTCAAGGAAAAATAGGAAATATTTGAGGAAAGTAGGAAACGTTTTCCAATATTCAGTCCAAGGAAAATATTATTAAAAATTCTAAAACAGTTGTATTCCCCAGTCAAAAATCAGTTTGGTCTTCCCACAGAAATTCATCTAATATCTTTTTTAATGTTTGAGCATTTATTTAAAAAGAAAACCAAATAGCATAAAACCATCATAGTACATAGTTTATAAATGTAAAGTATCTTTATTCATAAAATATAAGTTCATGCTAACATTCATTTACATATTTCTCAATAATATATTATTTTGACATTGATTTTTTAACAAAAAAGACACATTTTGTTTTCCATACCCAGACCAATTTACTAGTGAATTCAGCAATGTAGCTCTAATAGAGCACAAGGAAAAAATAAACAGTAAGCATAAGAACACATAAGTATTATTGCATTTTGATGCCTTCAGGGGACATAGCAACATACTCTGAATTTTTGGAGAAGTAATGAAAAACAGGGAGCCATTGCTTTCAAATATTTTGTGCATTCATTCATATGAGAACACTTAAGTGCAAATCATAAATGAACGGGAGGCATGAGTGAGCTAATCAACACATCTGAACTGTTGTCAAATTGCCATGAACAATTTTCTACAACAAGCATTTTTAACACTCAATTGTATGTGGAACTAATTCTGGTTTGGTGTTCTTTTTTAAATTCAGAAGTTTCCATGTCATCAGATCTGTCACAAAGCTCTTTACTCTCCTGAAGTATGTTCCAAAGCTGTAGTGAAAGTTCTGCTCCAAATTTATCTTTGCCACAAGTTCTATTCTGGGGCTTTGCCTACTCTTAGAGTGCTGTCGTGACTTTCTGAGTGGAGCTGTGCCTTTAATTTATAGAATGGTGTGTCAAACACTAGATTTTCAAGTGACTCTTAGATCTACCAGTAGAACATGCTAATTTTTCTAGGACTACGAAAGCTTTTGAATTTTCCAACAATAGAAGCGAGAATTTTTTTTGAAAAGGAGAATTGGATCCCAAAAGGAGGTAGAGCAAGATGGTCTAAGAAAGAACCTGTGGCAATCATCTCTCACAGATACACCAAGTTAAACAGCTATCCACCAAATTATCTTCATGCAAAGGAAGGAAACCGGATGTGAGAGGATAGTGCCAGCTTTAATTACTACAAAGATATTGAAGTACACATTGAAGAAGGTACAAAGGAAAGAGTTGCCTTCAACGTACTTCCCCCAGTTCTAAGCAGCACATCCTGAAGAGCAACACTTCCTGCTAAGGAGAAGGTGAAGAAATTCCTTAGTCTTGAAGTCTAGTACCAGGCCTGCCACAGTGACACCAGTGCCTTAGCAGACCCCTATCACCTCTACTGACAGGCCAAGGTCTCTGAATGGAGGAGCTAGAACTGCGTTAGCCAGACAGAAAAGAAACTGCCTCTAGCACCCTTCCAGCACTGTTGGGTGGCAGGGCTAGGGACGCAAACCCGACCAGTAAGGAGAAAAGAATGTAAAATTTAACATAGATCTTTTTCCAGAGCTCAGTGCCAGGCCTGTCATGGCAAGAATATGCTCTAAGTAGAAAACAGAGGCCCTGAATTCAGGCCAGACCTCAGACAGACCCTCTAGAACTGTACTAGCATCGGGTGGAGACCGGCTCACTGCACCATACTCAAGTTTTGGCCTGCATCATTGCCAGTATTGGAGTGGGCTTAAAGACCTCCTTATAGCCCAAACTTGTAGGTCCCCGTGGCTGTCCGACTCGGTTGAGGACTTGAAGAACAGGGAGCACTTTCACACTTTGGTGGGATTGTAAATTGTACATCCACTAAGGAAAATATCATATGGATATTTCTCCAGACTTTATTAAATATGGGAATATGATACAGCATTCCTACTCCTGAGTATATACCTAAGGGGGGGGCAAGTGTTGAGGAGACATCTGCAGTCCCAAATCATTTCAGCACTGTTCATAGTATATAGGAAATAGAAACACCTTAAGTACACATTAATTGATGAATGGATAAAGAAAGGTGGTACAGATCCATGATGAAGCACTATTCTGCCATAAAACTGATGCCATTCTCTCATTTGCAGCAAGGTAGATGGAACTGGATGTTGTTATGTTAAGTGAAATAGGTCAAGCCCAGAGAGACAAGTACACACAGTCTCACTCAGTTGCAGAATCTAAAATGTTTGAACTCATAGACATTGAGAGTAGAAGAGCGTTTATCAAAGGCTGTAAGAATAGGCAGGATACAGGAATGGGGAAAGTGAATTGGTGTGTATGAAGTTGCAGTTAGGAGCAAGAAATACTGGTGCACTATTGTACTGGACAGTGACCATAGATAACGATAACGAAATGTGCATTTCCAAAAGCCAGGAGAACTTATATTGAAAGTTTTCACCATAAAGATATAATAAATGTTTAAGGCTATAGACATGCTTATACAATGTATATATGCATCAAAACATGTCATCTGCAATTTTCATGTTTCTATATGTTAATTTATATCAAAACAATATTTTTTCAAAATATAGTGTACCTAAATATTTTTTAAATTTTATATAAAGATGCTAAAGAACTGTCCTACTGATCTTTCTTTAAAGTGTTTTTTCCAATCTACCAGTAAAATTTGCGAATCTATATTTCTATATTTGGCTTGTAACATGATGGTCTGATGCATATATACATTGTGGAATAGCTAAATAAAGCTATTTAACATATAAATTACCTTATATGCAATATTGTTTATATAGTAAGAACACTTAAAATGTATCTTCTAGTAATTTTCAAGGATATGAAATACTGCTATTATCTGGACTCACCATGATGCACATATTTCTTGACTATGATGCACACATTTCTTGACGGTATTCTTTCCATTTAATTGAAATTTTGCATTGTTTGGGCACAAAGTTCATCCCCTCTCTTTTCTCCTTCCTCAATTGTCGGGAGCAATGCTACATAATTTTAGGGAAAAATCATTTGGTTAGCCTAGTTCTCCTGCCTACAACCCAGCTATAGAATTCCGAAACATAATTGCATTTTGGCCTCCAGTCACAACTGAGACCTCAATGATCCGGTGATGATGTCTGTGATTCTCCAGGACAAGAAACATCCTGGGAGCTGAAAACATCCTGGGAGGAACAAACATCTACTCAGTTCCTCATTGTTCTTGGATTGTTACATCTTGTTTGTCCGGATGTACTGAACTCTCTGAAAGGCATTTGTTTGTCTGAATAAAAGGTGCGGTATACTGGGGGCTTTCATCTTGACACCCAGAGCAGCACTGATCAGACCCAAAGCTCAGCTTCTTCTCAGTCTCATTTTTCTACCTTTCCTGTAATTCACCTTGTGCTGCCATGGCTCGCAGGAGACTAGGACTTGCTACAGAGGTTTTAGTAATGTCCCCTTTCCCTTTTACCTACACTCATTGTTTTCCTGTCCAAGACACCTATGACTGGTCTGAAATATATGCAACATTTTTTTCTAAATTTTCCGTAGTCTATTTCTGTTATGTCTCCTCTGAGTATAACATAGCAAGTAAATCATGATTTTGGAGGAAGAAAATAAACATAACTGCAAATAATTTATTAAACCAAAGATTTAAAAATAAATACAGGTCATGTGGCGTTGACATGGAAGAAAAAATATAATTAAAGCAACTTCTCCTGGCACATCTGCTTGACAGAATTTGCCAGGGCTGATAAAATAATGTAACTATTTTTAAATACTGTTAAACTGTATGTACTCTGGGCTTACAACAGTGTATCAGAAGAAATGCCGTTCACAATATATGTTACTTTCATTTAAGGATTTACCAGCATGAGGCTGTGCTGCATCTAAAACCAACATCATATTACCAAGGCCACGTTCTCATTCAGAAAGAGAAAGCAAAACAGTCTCAGATGTCATAGGAAAATATCTCGGTCTCCATCTTTCTAGCAACACAGAAAGACATTTTCTTTCAGACTTATGACCTGATGTTGGTTTAAATTTCTTTTACATGAGTAGCAACAACCACAAGTTTTGTATTGGGACAATAATCGAAAATTTTTTTTATTGTACATACAAATAACCCACCTGTGAGGAAGCTCAAGTAATATTATTATCATTTAAAGAGTAGAAAAATGAATTCCAGAGAAGTAAGGTAATATGCTGGGGTCATAGAGCTATTTATAGATATAGCCAGGAATGCGGTATGGGTCCCTAATGCTAGTCCAGATGGCTTTTTATAATTCCAAAGTATCATTTTATTAAGAAGTATAGCTAATTATTTTTGAGAATTAAAAGGAATAGCTTGTAAAGAAGTAGATTATAAAATTAATAAATATAGAGCAGACTATAAACTACTTATTGATAGCCCTTACTGTTTGCCTAGTATGTTTCTGTATGGTGAAGAGAAAGATGGAATCCAGAGACTCTTTTAGATATAATTATAAAATTTAATTTTTAAATTCTCTGATTTATCAATTTCTGGTAGTTGCCAGAAATCTATCAAATAAACCTATACTACATGTATTAGAATCTAGCTATTGATTGAAATAAACTACTACATTTCTGCAATATTATCTTTGTAATAGGAGGTGTTATTTTACTCTGCATGCTGTTTTAATCTGCAAACATTATACAGTAATTAGGAAAAGCATTAAAAATAATCAATAAAATTTTGATTTTTATCACTATTGGAGAGAGTAATGGAATAGGAGAAATACTTTAAAGACAGGAGAGATGTTTAACAATTAAACATAGTACTCATAATAAACTGAACTCTACCAGAATTTTTAGAAGAAAATAAACCTACCCCTAATTTGTGCTGTTTTGTGACTCTAAATGATATTTCGTGTGACTCTAAACATTCCTTGAATATCTTGAATTCTTTCAGTGGGGAGAATTCTAGCTCTTAGATATAGAACTCACATATTGAAGCTTCATCTAAATTACAAAGGAAAGCTTCATGACACAGGTCATCACTGGAAATAGTAATACACAGAAGGAGGAAAATAAGTGAAAATTTTCTGAATTACACTTATTTTATATTTATTTAGTATCATTTTTATGTTTAATGCTTTTCATTACCTTATAACTATTACATCAAAGGAAAAATACATTTTATTTGCCCTAGTGGCATTGTTTGTAACCTCTTAGTAATATAAATGAGAACTTGCAATCTCAAAAGTAGATTCATAATGGATTTTTCCTAATTACATATTTCTTTTCTCCTACACTTTATTTTCCTCATTATAGCATAGCTTTCCTTTCACCTAATAAACAGTAATCTTGTCACTAGGATCTTTCCAGCAGCCCTGAACATACAAAAGCAAAACAACAGTGAATGAAACTGCTTATCTGCCTAGTGACTGAAAGTTGATCAAAATATGAAAAATACTCAATTGAAAAATAACCACCACTTCCTGTCAAATAAAAGTAACTCCTACTCCATTTCTTTCAGCATTCCCTGATAAAAATAAAAAACTGAAATCCTGCCAACAGATAAATCCAATCAAGAAAGAATATTATTTCACCATAGATGACAGTTTTTAAACTTTTTTACATCAGCAGAAATACAGTTTACCCACACTTTTACCTAAATCTTTATTCTTTTTACTAAGTAACATTAAGGGTTTACTGGTCTTTCTTCGTTGTTATTTCTTCAGCATGTGTATACATTTTTACTTTTAAAGAAGGAAAAATGAATAAAGAAAATTTGATATTTACATACAATGCAGTACTACTCTGCATAATCATTTGTAGGAAAATGGATGCACCTAGAGGACATAATATGAAGTCGAATAACTCAGACACACAAGCTTAAATATTATGTGGTTACTTTTATATGAGAAACACAAAATATAAGTAAAAAGCAAAATAAATGATAGATAATAGGAAATAGGGTGACAGATCTTTTACAAATGGGAAGAGGACCAAGAGATGTAATATATAAAAGGGAGAGAAAAATTAAAGTTGCCAATAGTTGAGATGGTGTGTAAAACAAAATTAACACTTAACTCTGTAGGTAGCACATAGTAAGATAACAAGAGCAACAATTCTGCCTCTTTCTTCTGACCTTGTTTTCTTCCCACATTCATACTTATGGAATTAAAAAGACTATCAAATTATTGGTTGTTATATTCTAATGATAACTCTTTTTTTGAACATGTATATTTTTAAATCCAGGAATTTACATATGGGTACGTCTTGGTTACTTTTCTTGTTTCTGAAACAAAATAACTGACACCTAAAGTTAAAGGAGGAAAGGTTTATATTGGCTCACAGTTTGTAGAAATTTCAGGTCATAGTCTGCTGGCTCCAAGGCAGGATGGCATGACAGAAGGGCATTGTAGAGAAAAACAGTCCATGGCAAAGCAAGGTAGTCAGAAGGCAGCAAGCAGCAAGCAAAAAGCAACAGCAGCCCTCTTTCCATCCTTAATATCTTATCCAGGTACTCATCCTTAGGATGGGTAGCCCTCACACGTGGTGGACTCTTAATCCTAGTATTGCAGCCAGCATCAATTCCAGCATTACATCTTTACTCCCAGCATCGTACCCTGAATACAGTCATCTCTGAAAACTTCACCTTTGGGCGCATGAGGCTTTGGGGCTACATCTAGACACAAGCCGTAACAGGATATTTATGACTAAACTGAAAATCTGTCAAAATAATGTAAACATCAATGTCAAACTTTTCCTTTTATTCTCTAAAATAAGCTGAAATATCACAAAAATCCTTGCCCTAAAGTAAACGCTACAGCATATGGCATAATGATTTCTAAGTCATTTATCACACCATTCTAAGAATTTTTAATGTTTTGATTTTAAAAATATGTGTGAGATTACCCTGTGATGCTGATATTATTGAATGAGTTACAAATAATCTTATCTATGACTTCACAGGGCTACACACCCACTTCTTCTGACAAGTATTCATTTTCTGTGCTTTGATACAATAGAAGGTCTCACTAACACTTTATGCTCATGTGCCAGTTTGCATGGCTGTGCTTCCTTCATGCCCTGACCCATGAAAGTTTATATCACCAATGTCACCAAGTTGCTAAAGAATATAACAGTAACTAAAGAATATAACAGTAAAATAATATTAATTACCTCAAAATGTCTCACTAAAATTTTAAAATATTTATTCTTGTTCATATAAAGATTTTTATTACTAGATTATTTACACCAAAATGGTGATTCTTTAAAAACCTAA
Organism: Heterocephalus glaber; assembly: GCF_053883595.1. Lineage (NCBI taxonomy): Eukaryota > Metazoa > Chordata > Mammalia > Rodentia > Bathyergidae > Heterocephalus > Heterocephalus glaber. The sequence continues at coordinate 28,048,086 of NW_028258372.1, forward strand.
AAATAAAAATAAGAAATATTTTATCAGTCTTTTGTAATAGATACATTACAGAAGAGTAGAAAATATTTCTAATTTGATATTTTGATTAAACTTAATCATGATTCTCCCAAGTGGTAAATCTGACTGAATGGTCCACTTCACCACTTATCCAGAATTACAATGCTTACCCCTCAATACATAACCACCTTTAATCAACATGACACCACTCTGATAGTTATTAATGTCTCCACCTAAAACTTTAAAAAATTGAGGCTTGGGCTGTGGATTTAGCTCAGTGGTTTTTCAGTCTGCTGTGCAAGTGCAAGGATCCGAGTTCGATCCTGAATACAAAAAAAATAATAATAATTGAGGCTTGAGATAGAATAACACTGACATCAGGAGTACAAAGCAAGAAAACAATGGACATGTGTAATTCAAATTCTATCCATCTCACTGGAGTGTCCATATTCTAAATCAATATTGCAAAACATGAGAGATAGCTTTGGTTTTATTTTAATATAATCGCAGATAATTTTTAAAACTCACATAATCTTTTGAGTCTTTTTACTTATACAGATTATTAATAAGATTGTAAAATCAATTAAAATAAAATGAAGAAATGTGTCAGCTGTATTTTTTTTAAATGTTAATAATGGAAATAGTAAAAATATTAAGAAATATTTTATTGTATGCAGGAGGAGCTTTTCTTCAATAGATTTCATGTTTAGTTTACACTGAATAAAAGATATAATAGGACACAGTTCATTGCATCATCTATGTTTATGTAATCTGGAAAACATTTTTAAAATATAAAGTTCGGGTTTCTACTAAAATATCTCTCATATATCTGGTATTACCAAGATGAATCAAATTCCTGCCTGGATTTTTGATCTCTTATATTATAAAATGTGCTCCAGAAACTGACATTCGAATCCCTCTGTTACAGCCCACAGTTTTGCTGCTTAAATAGCATTTGTTAGTATATACCTGCTCAAATCTTTTGTAAACAAGTATTTCCATGTGCAGTTCTCTGAAATGCTCACATAGTTTTCATTTGTTGTTCCTAATTCTGACTTCTATCATTAAAGTCTACTTTCTCTTTATATGACTTAATTTAATGTGTCTGAATGGTTTATCATATTTTCATAATTTACCTTAATTTTTTAGGTCAGTGCTATCAATTCCACCATTTATTCACATATGAGAGTGTCTTTTCTCATGTCATCAGTTATTTTAAAAGCCATCCTAGATCTAAGAATCATTTCTTATCCATTCACAAATGTAACATCAGTGCTCATTCATTTCATATATTGTGGTGTTTTTTCTGTATTTAAAATCAAAAAGAAAAAGCTTTGAAAGTTCCTCATTTGCCTAATCTTTAATAAGCATCTAAAACCTTGTCATTATATTGTCAGAAATAAAATTGGTAAGAACTCCTTTTTAATTCCTGATTTTTAAAATTAAGCAATAATAAATTAAACTTTTAGTAAAGTTTAGAAAACTAAACTAACTCATAGCAAATTGTACAGTTTTTGAGTTGGTTATATACAGATATGATTTAATCCTGTGAATATAAGCAGACAAAAATTAATATATCATTTGACTTAATGAAAAAATGCATCACCACAATAAATAAAGTGATGGTGTCTCTGTCTTGTACCTTTAGAATAAGCTCAGTAAAATTGAAGGCAGAACTTTTTAGGAGATTTCATGTTAAAAAGAATATATAATTGATTTATCTACCCAGAGTAAACATTATATCACTGAAGCTCAGCAAACATTTTTATTCATGCACACATTTGAAAGGCATATACATTATGTACATATGAACACTTACACCCAGACATGTAAATAGGTATATTGTGTGGATAGATATATATCTGTATGGTTTGCAAGTGAGACCTAAGATATGAATAATAATCTGAATAAATTTATCATTACATAATTTGCCAACTGTGGAAGACCACCTTGAAGAGCCTGATAAACTTATCAGTATGTATCCCACCAGAGTCTTTTTTTTTTTATTAAATTCTTTTATTGGTACATTGTAGGTATACAACACAATTACATTTCTCATTGGGAATTGTACCTTTATATAATGCATCTTGGTTCTTATTTTTTCCCCATTCCTAGCCCTCCCTCAATGCCCTCCACCCTTCCCTATTTACAAAGATTTTATTTCCATTTTTTCCAGTTGTCATCATTTTTCCTATCCCTTCTTTCCATTCCCCTGCACTTCCTACTACCCCTACTTCTTTGGACCTTTTCTTCCTATTTTGCATTATTGATTATTCATTCTAATCATTGGTACATTTTAGGTATACAATATAATGACATTCATCATTGGAAATTTGCACCTTTACATAGTCTCTTTTGGTTCTTATTTTTCACCCTTGCCCAGCCCTCCCTTCAACCCCTCCATTCCTCCCTATTTACAAAGATTTTGTTCCTATTTTTCCATTTTCTCATGTTTATCTCATTCCCTTCTAAACTTCCACCTAGCCCTCCCACTTGCTTCCCCTTTGCCCCTTTTCTTCCTATTTCACATTACCTATTATACATTTAGTCCTTATTTACACTTTCGGTTTCTCACACCAGAGAAACTATTCAGTATTTACACATGTGTGTCCTATTTATTTCACTTAAGAGTATTGCCTCAATGTGCGTTCACTTAGCTATAAATGTCTCTAATTTCTCATTTTTTATGGCTGAGTAGTACTCCATTTTATTTAAAAAAACCACATTTTCTTTAACCAGTCTCCAGTTGATGGGCGTTTGGGCTGCTTCCAAGTTTTAGCTACCACAAACTGTGCTGCTATGAACATGGGTGCACATGTATCACTGTGGTATGATTCTTTTAATTCTTTGGGGAAGATCCCCAGCAGTGGAATAGCGGGGTCAAATGGGACTTCCAGTCCTAGTTCTTTGAGGTATCTCCATACTGATTTCCACAGTGGTTGCACCAGTCTACACTCCCACCAGGGGTGGAGCAGGGTTCCTCTTCCCCACAGCCCCACCAGCATTTGTTATTGGTTGATTTCATGATAGAAGCCATTCTTTCTGGGGTGAGGTGGAATCTCAGCATTGCTTTCATTTGCATCTCTCGAATGACCAGTGATGTTGAACATTTTTTCATGTATTTATTTGCTATTTCTACTTCTTTATCTGAGAAATGTCTGTTCATTTCAGATGCCCATTTTTGGATTGGGTCTTTAAATTTGGGGGGTCTGATCTTTTTAAGTTCTTTATAGATTCGAGATAGTAGACCTTTGTCTGAGGAAGAGCAAGTGAAGATTTTTTCCCACAGTGTGGGTTGTCTTTTCACACTGCTGGTGGTTTCTCTTGCTGTGCAGAAGCTTTTTAATAAGAAGAGATCCTGCTTTTGATTGTTTGTGCTAGTTCACAGGCAACTGAGGTTTTGTTCATAAAATCTTTTCCTACACTGATGTCTTCAAGGGTTCTACCTAACCTCTGTTCCAACCGGTTCAGGGTTTCTATTTTAATATTTAGATCTTTAATCCATTTTGATTTTAGTTTAGTGCATGGTGAGACATATAGGTCTAGTTTTAATCTTTGGCAAGTTGAAGCCCAATTTTTCCAGCGCCATTTATTAAAGAGGCTATCTTTCCTCCAGTGAGGGTGTTTGGCTCCTTTGTCGAAAATGAGATGGCTGAGTGTGTCTGGCTTTTTTCTGCATCTTCTAATCTGTTCCACTGGTCCTCAAGTCTGTTTCTTTGACAGTACCATGCTGTTTTTATCACAGGAGCTTTGTAGTACTATTGCAGGTTGGGGATTGTGATACCCCCTGCCATGTCTCTGTTACCTAGAATTGCTTTTGCTATTCTGAGTCTCTTCTTGTTCCAAATGAATTTTTGGATTGTTTTCTCGAGGTTTATGAAGTATGCTGCTGGGATCTCAAGTGGAATTGCATTAAATCTATATAGCAGTTTTGGAAGTATGGCCATTTTCACTATATTCATTCTTCCTATTCAGGAGCAGGGGATGTCTGTCCATTTTCTGATATCATCTTCAATCTCTCTTTTCAGAATGTCATAGTTTTCAGAGAAGAGGTCTTTGATTTCTTTGGTTAGGATGATTCCTAAGTATTTCAGTTTTTTGGATGCTGTTGTGAAAGGAATTATTTGCCCTATTTCTCTCTCAGTGAGCCTGTCATTAGTGTAGAGGAAAGCTATTGATTTTTGTGTGTTGACCTTGTAACCAGTTACTTGTCTGAATTTGGTTATTAAGTTTAGAAGACTTTTGGTGGAGTTCTTGGGGTCTTCTATATAGAGTATCATGTCATCTGCAAATAATGACAATTTGACTTCTTCGTTACCTATCTTTATTCCTTTGATTTCTTTCTCTTGTCTAATTGCTGTGGCTTATGTTTCCAGAACTATATTGAACAAGAGTGGTGATAGTGGACATCCTTGTCTTGTTCCTGATTTTAGTGGGAAGGGTTTCAGTTTTGGACCATTTAGTATGATATTGGCTGTTGGTTTTTCATAGATGGCTTCTATCAGTTTGAGGTAGAGACCATGTATTCCAATTTTTGTAGGGTTTTTATCATAAATGCATGTTGGATTTTGTCAAATGCTTTTTCTGCATCTATGGAGATAATCATATGGTTTTTGTCCTTGGCTCTATTGATATAGTGTATTACATTCATTGATTTTCATATATTGAAACATCCCTGCATCCCTGGGATGAATCCCACTTGATCAGGGTATATGATCTTCTGCATTCTGTTTGCCAGTATCTTATTAAGGATTTTTCCATCTATGTTCCATAGTGAGATTGGCCTATAGTTCTCTTTTTCAGTTGGGTCTTTCTCTGCTTTGGGGATCAAGGTGATGCTTGCTTCTAGGAATGAATTTGGGAGTATTGCTTCCCTTTCAATTTCATTGAAGAGTTTAAACAGTAGTGGCAGTAGTTCCTCTCTAAATGTCTTCTAGAATTCAGCAGTAAAGACACCAGGGCCCAGGCTTCTCTTAGTTGATAAGTTTTTAATTACATTTTCAATTTCATTGCTTGATATTGGGTTGTTCAGACATTTTAGGTCTTCTTAGTTCAACTTTGGTAATTCATATGTATTGAGGAATCTGTCCATTTCTTCTGTGTTGTCCATCTTATTGGCGTATAGGTTCTGGAAGTAGGTATTGATGATCCTCTGGATTTCTGCTGGGTCTGTTGTAATTTCACCCTTTTCATTCCTAATTGCATGGATTTGGGCCTCTTCTTTCCTTTTTCTGACAAGGTTGGCTAAGGGTTTGTCAATTTTGTTGATTCTTTCAAAGAACCAACTCTTGGCTTCATTGATTTTTTGTATCATTCTCTTAGTCTCCATTGCATTGATTTCTCCTCTGATCTTTATAGTTTCCTCCCTTGTATGAGCTTTGGGGTTCTCCTTTTCTTCTTTTTCTGGAAGCTTGAGGTTCAGCATGAGGTTGTATAATTGGGCTCATTCTGTTTTCCTAATATGCATATACACAGCTATGAATTTCCCTCCTAAGACTGCTTTCATTGTGTCCCATAGATTCCGATATGTTGTATTGTCATTGTCATTTAATTGAAGGAACTGTCTGATTTCTTCAATTTCCTCTGAGACCCACTGGTTATTCAGAAGTATGTTGTTCAATTTCCATATGTTTATGAAATTTTTTGAGTTTCTTTTGCTATGGATCTCCAATTTCATCACACTATGGTCTGATAATATACAGGGGATAACTTCAATTCCTTTGCACTTTCTTAAACATGTTCTATGTGTGAGTATGTGGTCTATTTTGGAGAATGACCCATGTGCAGCTGAGAAGAATGTGTATTCTGATTTTGTGGGGTGGAAGACTCTGTAAACATCTGTTAAGTTCATTTGTTCAAGAGTTCGATAGAGTTCTAGTATTTCATTACTTATTTTTAGTCTAGTTGATCTATCTATTTGTGACAGTGGGGTGTTGAGGTCCCCTACTACAATAGTATTAGTGCATATATGACTTTTCATGTCCATTACTGTTTGTTTTATATAGTTGGGTGCACCAGTGTTTGGTGCATAGATATTTATGATTGTCATGTCTTCCTGTTGGATTGTTCTCTTTACAAGGTTGTAGTGTACTTCTTCATCTCTCTTAATTAGTGTTGGCTTGAAATCTACTTGATCTGCCAAGAGGATAGCTACTCCTGCTTTTTTTCAGGTTCCTGTTGCATGGAGTATTGTTTTCCACCCTTTAACTTTCAGTCCATGAGTTTCCTTTTGAATTAAGTGTGTTTCTTGTATGCAGCATATTGTTGGATTTTGCTTCTTGACCCATTCTGCCAGGCTATTTCTTTTGATTGGTGAATTGAGACCATTAACATTGATGTTTATAACTGAAACATATTGACTTGTCATTGCCATGACTTTTTCTTTTTGTTCTTTTCTCCCCATTTACCTTTAATTTCTTGTCATGCCAGATGGGTTCATTCTGCTTTGCTTCCTGGGGTTGTGATCCTCAATGTCTGTTCCTAGGATATTCTGTAAAATTTTTTGAGTGCTGGTTTGGTATTCACAAAGTTCCTAAGGTGCTCTTTGTCATGAAAGTATCTTATTTCTCCATCCATTTTGAAAGATAGTTTTGCAGCTTACATCAATGTGGGTTGGAGGCTGTTTTCTTTTAGGGCTTGGAATATGTCAGTCCAAGCTCTTCTTGCCTTGATGGTTTGTGTTGAGAAGTCTGCTGTGATTCTGATGGGCTTTCCTTTGTATGTGATTTGTTTCTTTTCTCTGACTGCTTGGAGAACTTTGTTCTTCTGTTGTGTTTCTGGAATCTTAACAATTATATGCCTATGTGTAGAATTTTTTTCATCAAGGCTATTTGGAGTCCTATATGCCTCACTTATCTGTATGTCAAGCTCTTTTCCCCTGCTTGGGAAGTTTTCTGCCATTATTTCTGTGATGAGATTTTTTATGTCATCTCCACTCTCTCCTGTTTCTTCATTCTGCCCAATCAGTCTTATGTTATTCTTTTTTGCATCATCTAGCAGCTGCTGGATTGATTTCTCATGTTCCCTTATAATTTTGAAACAATTTTTTCTTTTTCTCCTCGCTAATTGCAATCTTATCTTCTATATCTGAAATTCTGTCCTCACATTGGCTCATTCTGCTGTGTAGACTTTCAATGGAGTTTTTCATCTCCTGGAAATCTATTTGCATCTGCTTTATGGATTCCATTTGTTTCTTATGTTGGGATTCCATCATGTTCCTGAGCTCCTCTGTAGATTTATTAATCATGTCTTGCACTAGGGGCCCAATTTCTCCTGTTATCTGAGAAATTATTTCTGATTTCATTTTTTTCCAGATCCCCTTTTGTTGCCAGTTCAGTGGGTCCAGGTGGTTGAGTATCAGAGTGTTCCATCTCATTTCCCTTTGGGGTTGCTATAGGTGATCTGGAAGTCTGGTTTTGAGACTTATTTACATGTTTTCTCATTTCAACTGGGGCGAGGGGCTGTTAGTGCCTGCACAGATTACCTCCTCTGAGCTGGGTGAGGTGGGAGAGGGGCCGGAAGCAGCAGTAGGGATGATGACCCAAAAACCCTTTCCTGTGGGCTGGGAGCAGCCAGAGGGGTGGTGGCCTGGAAACCCCTTCCTCTGCCAGAATCTTTTTTTTAATGAGAAAGCTTAAAAGTTAAAAAGATGTTTAAAAATTCCATTATCCTCATTGAATTCTCTACCTCGTGTCTTCAGTGATGCAAACTGGACTTTCTTTCATCCAAAAAAACCATCACTTTACTTTAAAACCTAATCAACAGTAATCTAAAATCTTGAATTTAATATCATATTATTTATTTATTATACTTACAGCCAACCTGACAGGAAATGTATCTGCTAGGTCATCGTGCACACTACTGAAATTCTGATTCTCCTCAGGTCATAAGAGGTAAATCATTTTGCCTATAGTTCTCTAAAAGTTTTCAGTAAGGGTGATTTTTTTCATACATTATTAAACATTTTTAGTAAAATACATCATTTTGCTAGTTAGTCTATGGGGAAACAGCTCTAGAGTACATGTTAAATATACTCACAGTGAGCTACATGACCACAAAACCCATTTGTTTGTCTAATAATTAATATTAGGGGCTGGGGATTTAGCTCAGTGGTTCTGGCACCTGCTACACAAGAGCAAGATCCCAAGTTCAATCCCCAGTACCAAAAAAAAATAAAGTTTGTTAATATTAGATTGAATTTCATAAAAATATTCTTTTTCAAAACAACACTTTTGCTGTAAAGTGAAGAGCAATAGAGACTTGTATAGGACTAAATATTATGATTTTTAAGAGGTTTTAATTCTTAGAGGATTTCTGTCATGCTGAGAAGAGAAATTTCTGTCATCAAAATTTTGAAGAAAGAGTATACATACTTTCTTGGAAAATCACATTGCATATAAATGTATAATGTTGCACAAGATTCTTATAGTAAATAAAATATTTTAACATGTTTGTAATCATACAGTTTAAATAATCTAATGGTACACAGACAGCATGCATACATTTCCACAGTTTTCATTTTAAAAAATGTTTGCTAGTAAAGAAAAATTAGAGATTATATTTTATTTATTTATTATTTATTTATTTATTTTTTTGGTACCAGGGATCGAACTTGGGTCCTTGCGCTTGCGCAGCAGTAGAGATTATATTTTAAAACTCTGATGGAAATGAGTAGCTCTTCTCTATTTTAAGAAAAATATTAGATAATTGTAAAAGTGAGCATCTGATTATTACTGAAATTCTAGAGAAAAGAAATACACTAAACTTCATAAATTCCTTTCAACAAAACATTTATCTTTTGCTAATATAGTTAAATTTAAACATTGCATTTAGATTTTTCTTTTAACACTGTCTATTCAATTGTATTCATTTAAAATCATTCCACTGGTTTTTCACTCACAGAAAATGTATAGCTTTCTTTCATATATCAATGTGGTAAAATATCAAAATGCCAATAAAATGGAACAAATACACATTTATAAAGAAAATACAAATGCTTTCTTAATTACCTTTTTCTCATTCTCAATCAACAATGACAATACAATTATGTCAATTGCTATACTTAATTCAGAAAGTAGGAAAATACAAAATACATGTTCATACAAAAATATTTATACAAATTATGCTTAATACAGGTAAATCCTACCTGAAATCCCCAATCTATCTCCTTCCTTTCTTTCTGTCTCCCTCTTTCCTTTCCTCTTTCTTTCCCCCTCCCTTCTTCTTTTTCATCTAATTTCTTTCTCTTTAAAAAAAGTAGTTCTAATACTTTCCTATTACACTAACAGTGAGACCCTAAGAAATTACAAAATTCGAAAACTAATTACAGATGCAGAAACAATATTATTTGAACTGAATAGTTTAGAAAAGAAAAAATAATAACAATATGTTGCTGATACACTCTTTTTTTTTTTTTTTTTTTTGGTACCAGGGATTGAACTTGGGCCCTTGTGCTTGCAAAAGAGGCAGTGGCACCACTGAACTAAATCCCGGCCCTACTGATATACTCTTTAATTTTAAAAAATTTTCTCTTTTCAGAGAGATAGCCACTTTTAAGATTGTTTTTAAAATCATTTTTACTTGAGCTACAGATGAACACCTTAAATAAAGTTTCTCATTTTAAGAAGTCTTATATAATCTGTAAAAAGTGTCCTTAAAAGCCAAGAACAAGGAGTCCTAAATAGAACAAAATTGGAGTACTTATACTTATATTTTTTCAAATTTATTTTAAAGCTACAGTTTCAAGACAGAGTAGTACTAACAAGAAAATAGCTGCAATCTTTACTTAAATTTCCTCACTCATTCTCCTAAAATTCCCCCTAACAACCTAAATACCACCTGAGAAAAACAACCTTCAGGAAAATGAAAATGTATGAAAAAACAAAAAAGCAAAGACTCACAGCTAAGATCAAATTTAATCAAAAAGTACTAAAAGGTCTCCCTGAAAAATGAGAAAGAAAATAAAATGTACAATTTTGTCTCTACTGCTAATGAATTACAGTAGTGAATATTATTACAAAAATGATACTCCCCATGTTTAGACATTGAACATAACAATCCCTATTAAAATCTTTTATAACTTTTCTTTGTATAATTGACAGGTTGATCCTAAATTCAGTTGAATATCAAAAGATAGAAAAAAGAAAACAATCTTAAAAGAACAAAGCCAGAGTATTCACATTTCTGACTAAAAATTTATTTGAAATTACATTTTCAAGACTTTACAGCAAAAGCAGAATAATAATTGAGCAGTGGTTTCTTAAGGCATAAGAAATAAATCTGAAAATTGAGCTTTATTCAAATTAAAATTTTGTGTTCAAGAATGTTGTCAAGAAAATGAAAGGATAATTTATAGATTACATTGACTATTGGAAAATATTTTCAAATTACTGACTTCTCATGGTATGGGCATCAGTAGATATGTAGACAAGTGAAACGGAATAAAGATCTTTGAAATAAATCCACACAGTTATGATCAATCTTTGACATGGTGTCATGAACCAATTAGGAAAAGGACAATTTTTCCACAAATAGTGGTAGGAAAGCTGTATATTCATATGCAGAAGAATAAAATTATATCTTTATATAATGCCATCTACAAAAATCAACTCAAACTGAATTATATGAAAGACCTGAAATTTTTAAAATACTAGAAAAAAAGGAAAAAAAATCTTGGCGCTAGTCTACACAGTGACTTTTTCAACATAACACAAAAACAGAGGCACTAAAAGCAAAATAAGCCAATAAGATTTCATCAAGATAAATACTTCTACACAATAGAGGAAGGCAATCAACATAGTGAAGAGATAACACTGAATGTCAGAAAATACTGTATTTGCAAACCATATGTATGAAAAGGGATTAATATAAAAAACAAAACTTAAACTCCAAGAAGGAAAACAAATAATACAATTTTTAAAAATGGACAAAGGACCTAAACAGATACTTCTCAACGGAAGACATTCAAATGAACAACCAGTATATGAAAAAATCCTCAAAGTTACTAAGCATCAGAGACATGCAAATTAAAACCACAGGGATATCACTTTATTAAAATGCCTGTTAAAAAACCAGAAAATATAATAAAGTGAGGTCGTGGAGAAAAGGAATATTTTGTATAATTTCAGTGAGAATGTAATTTAGCATAGTCGTTATGGAAAACAATAAGAAATTTCCTCTAAAACTTTAAGACAGAATGGTCATGTTATCTAGCAGTTCTACTCCTGGATATATTTTCAAAGATATATTTGAAGGATATATTTCAAGGATATATTTCCAAAATCAGTTTGTCAGAAAAATAGCTACATTCCCAGGTTCATTGAATTTACCAAGTTTCAGAATCAATTTAGGTGTCCCATGCTGTGTAGTGCATAGAAAAAGGGAAAAGAATGAATATATATGGGTGCATACACACACACACACACACACACACACACACACACACACTATTCAGACTTTTCAAAAACACAACATGGATGAACCTGGAGGATGTTGTGCTAAGTGAAATAAACAGATTAGGAAAACAAATACTATATGATCTCACTTTTATATGGAATCTAAAAATATTGAACTCAAGACATCTGAATAAAAAGGGGATTGGTAAAGGCTGGTAGGGAGGTGGGGGATGGAATGAAGTCATGCCAATCAAAGCATACAGCATTCTAGACAGGATGAACTAGTTCTAGAGGTCTATTATACATCATATGAACATATGCTGTGTAACATATATATATATATACATATATATATATTGTATTGACTATACATTGTGTATGAACTTGAAAACTTAAAAATGGAGAGCTTAAATGTTCTTAACACACGTGCATAAAACAAGATGGGTATGTGAGGTTATGGCTATGTCACTTAGCTTGATTTAATTACTTCACAATGCACACATACACGAACATATCACATTGGCCACTGTCAGCATATAATTCTATATGCCAATTATGTTTTAATGTTAAGAAAAATATATTAAATACTATTAATCATAGTCAAAACAATACATCCTAAAACTTTGCCGTTTTCACTAAAACATTGATTATTAATGTTTACTGTCCTAAAATGATGAAAATTTCAATCAATATTTCTCTTAAAAACTTTTTCTGGAAAATGAAAACATAAATACAGTATTATGTAGTTTGTATCTCTAAATTGCTATATAATATGGAGAGTTGTCAATCTGACTCTGTAAATACAAAGAATGTTGATATTTCTTTGTAAACACATGGGCAGAAATTTTGAAAGCAAAACAGCTACTGTATATCACAACAAAGAAGCAACCACCATATGTTTATGATACAAGGTTTCCAACACCTGAACATTCGAATGATGAACTTTCACAGGTAAGAATGGTTCTCCAATTCTGAACATACTGTGGATGGGAACAAATCACAGAATTAGCTCACATATCTGCTGAACGTTGTCACACTTGTGCTGCTGTGTGCTTACTGTACAATGTGGTAGTGTACAGTAGTACAGCGCTCAATCAGAATCCAGGATGTCTGGAAGCATTATTTATAGTATTTTGTATATGTTTTGGGGTTTTTTGTTGTTGTTGGTTTTTTTTTGGTACCGGGGATCAAATTTGGGACCTTGCTCTTGCGAGGCAAGTGCCAGAACCACTGAGCTAAATCCCCGGCCCATGTGTTTGGTTTTTTTAATGCTTCACATTGTATATTTGTGTCAAAGGTGTATAAAACTCACTTTGTAAGACTTACAAACAAATCTGGCTTATGAAATTCTCCTAGAATGGAACTCATTCATAAGTCAGGGACACACACACACACACACATATATGTATATATATAATAATTATTATATTAAAATATTTTCCAATACTACTCTCCAAATATGATAATGTGCATCAGAGAAAGAACCACAGTTCACTGGGACCATTTCTTACTCCTCATATTTTGTTAATTTGATAAAGTTTACAACATTCTTTTCAACTTATGCAAAATCACAAATAATTGCAGTGAAGAAAAGTTAATGTAGGAAGATTAAACACAGAAATGAGTAAAGAGTCACAATATCACTTTTGAGAATTCTACTGGCCAGCATAAGCATTTTCAATTAAAAAGTGTCACTGAGGAAAACAATATAATTCAATTCTACTGTATTGAACTCCATGTAGTTAGTGACAGCTTTTCTAGTTAAATAATTTTGCACCAGCTGGTGTTTTCTTCATACATGATGAGCATCCAGCCAAAGCTAAGTTTGTAGAATCTAAATGGAAAAGTCCTGAAGACCTCAACAGCAGTAAGGTAGAAAGAAGAATCTGCGTGGGGAAAAAATATCTCCACTGTCAGAGCTAGCAAACTTGATGTGAAAAGATACTATTTCAGGATGTGTTTTTAAACTCCTTTACATTACTTTACAGCAAGCTAAAAATAATAAACTTATGAAAGCATAGATAAGAGTGAGATGATTGAAGTCATAATTTTGAATATATCTTACATAGATGTTGTAATGACTCTATCAAGTTTTGAAAATGTTTAATGAAGAAAAAAACCTAAAAGAAAAAAATAAACTTGGAGAAGTAAGCAAATGAGAAAACCTGATTTTGCAAAAGGGCCATTATTACATTCTGTTGGCATATCACAAATTATTCAAAGATTGCTCATGACAATTAAAATAATCTTTCATATATACAGCACTGATGAACACCTGGAATCTGAAAGGGTTTAGAGTAGAATGTGCTGGAATCTCAAAGAAAATATGTTTTTTAAAGGACATAAGTAAATACGAAAATATGACACCTACCATTTTAATTCACTCCTGACAATATTATGTAGTAGCTACTAAATTAATAACAGTACTAAGATATCTTATAGACATTAAAATAGCAGAAGCAAAGAAAATATAGTAGAATGGATAAGAGCAAGGAGTGTATGATCATGTTTAGGTATAGTATTATTGATAAATATTTAAAATAAAAGATATCAGTGAACACAAGACAGTAAAACATGATTAAAATCTCATCCATCAGAAGTCCACTTTATATTATATACACTGAAAACAAGGTTTAGTGATGAAAAACAGGATGATCATGGAAGATGCAAGTCTAACAAAAATTGATACATTTAGTATAACTTTTAAAATTCAGAGGTATTTATCCAAGTCTTTAAATATTTTCACATTTTTATTCCATTTATTTTGATCTTATAGTTTATATACACTGAAAACAAGGTTTAGTGATGAAAAACAGGATGATCATGGAAGATGCAAGTCTAACAAAAATTGATACATTTAGTATAACTTTTAAAATTCAGAGGTATTTCTCCAAGTCTTTAAATATTTTCACATTTTTATTCCATTTATTTTGATCTTATAGTTTACTCTCATTAAAATAAAAAAGAGAAAAATTTTCCAAAATTATTTGTCACTATGAAATGTTCACTATCAACCTATAAACTTTTTCATTATATTTTATTTTCTCTAGATCTAAATTTTACAAATACTCATTAAATCTGAAAAAATCTAATTATAGTTTTTGCATTGTTAGTTTTGCATTTTACTGCCATTGTGTAATTTAAATTATGGTATTTCTTTTTGTAGTCTCACATTTTCCCATATTAAAAGGAACTGTACATCTTTGCAAGTCTCTCAGCCTCCTTGTACTAGTCCTTTTTCATTTAATTCATTAATTACTACCAGGTCATATTGCATTATTTGATTTATGGAATCAATAATTTTTTGAGTTTTAATGAGAATACAAAGAGATATGGATATGGATAGAGATAGAGATATGGAGAGAGAGAATGTAAAAGATAAGTAAGACATACCTCTTCTATGAAAACTATTGTTCTACACAATATTAGCATTGTTTTGACTGGTTTTCATCCTATCAAGTTCTTTTAATCCTACATTTAAAAAATGTGTAGGTGTCTGTGTGTTATTCAAAAAAGTTTATATTAGAAAGACAAATCAGATTTTTAAAAGACGGAATGAGTTAGTATTTGAATTATTCTTTAGGAAGTTTGAGAGAATTTAAAGGGGATGTAATGATTAAATGGCCTGCCACTTGTGACTTAAAGTAAATAAAAGTAATAAACTCCGTTTTATTTTTGTTGCTTAACCTCCCTTTTCTATATAACTATATCACATTTTAATAAATCATAAAATTTTTGGTACATTAATTTTTGTAGATTTTTCTATTTCTATATGTGTTCTTACATAAGTTTCTATTTGATGTAAAGTCAACCCACACTATAGTTTTTTGAAATTATTTGAATAACTTTTCTTTTATCTTTGGCAGTATTGATTTGTAGTAAAGAGCTAAGATCTTGGATTTAAATTGAAAAAGTTAAACCTCAATTTGCCACCTGTCAGCAGCTGTGTGATCTTGGGGACATTACTTGAACTTACTTTTCTTAATGTGCTTATATGTAATGTTGTTTGTATTGAAAGCTTCATTATTATTTTACATGAAATACATAGGAAACATATGTACACATACATGTATGTATATAAAAACAAATCAGAAGCCACCTAAATCAATTACACCATGGCTAGATTGAGGGGCCAGACTTTAATTAATTTATCTTACATTCCATTTGAGAATATAATGATACTTTTAAAAAAGATAGTATTTTAGTTGCTTTCCCATTGGGACAAAATACCTGACTCCCACAATTTAAAGGAGAGGTTTAATTTGTCCTCAAATTTCTGTGGTTTAATCCAAGGTCAGCCGGTTCCTAAGCAGAAACAGCTTGGAGGAAGGAGCTGGTTGAAGAAAGCTGCTCAACCCTTGAGAGACAGAAAGTATGGAGAGAAGAAAGAATCAGAGTTAGCCACACAGATGAATCCTCAGAGACCTGCCCTCAGGACTCACATACTGCATCTCAGCCCCACCTCTTGACAATGCATTCAGCTATGAACTCATCAACAGTTTAATCCGCTGAAGAGTACAGTGCCCCAGGGACCATCACCTTCCAAAAGCCACTTCTCCAAATACAACAGAATCTGGGGGGACTTTTTAGACCTAAACCATAACAAATAGCAAAATTTAATTTATAACCTCAATACATGTATTAATTATGTGGTCATAAGCCATATGTCTGGGAATCATGGTATTTCATTTTACTTCTTAGTTTTTATGTAGAATTTAGGAAATTCTTCATACCATTCTTTTACTTTATATTACATAGAAAGAATTGAAAATAAGATTTAATTTAAATTATGCTTGTTTTCTTTTAAGTGATTTTCCAGACTCTTTACAAACACTAAAATTAACTTACTTGCTGTTTTAAATATATAATTTTCATATAAAAATAATTATATTTATATAGTCACAACATATATTTTATTAAGTTGTTTAAATTTACATTTGCAAATATGTTTTGAAAATAAGTCTAAAATTTACAAATCATTATAGAGAGAATTGCAAATATTACTTATGTTAGATAGAATTATCATATTTATAAACATGAATCCTCTATATTATAAAATATCTTTATTTCTCCAACTAGGAACAGATAGACTAGAATCCCACTAAAATATAATAGATACTATCTGTGAGTATATGTGTATGTGTGCGTAATTCTGAATGTGTATCTCTATGTGCATGCATACATACAGGCATGTTTATCAAAATTTTCCCCCATTTCAAACACACTTGTCCCACTGTTCTTGCCACTTTTTGAAGCAGCTCTGGAAGTCCTTTTTTGTGTGTCTTTGCTTGTGCTGTTGTGACTGCCTTAATGTCCTGAACTGATTGAGAGCATTTACCTTTCATGCTCATTTTGACTTTAAGAGGAGCCAGAAGTTGCCCAGTGCCAGATCCAGTGAAAAAGGTGGCTGAGGATGCAGCATCATGTTTTTATGAGCCTGCCTTTCTGTTGGATGGCACTTGGTAAGAGCAGTCACTGAAATTATTTTGTGTGTGTGACTCTTGACTCTATGATATACATGGTAATGCAGAGGGCCTTAAAAATCTTTGTTATCTGATAAAAAGAAACACAGGCCATAAAGGAATATCATTTTAAAGTATATTCATAAATGTTCATAAATGTAAATAAATTTGAATTATACAATGTTATTGAATGGCAGGAAAATCATTTAAAATGTAACTATTTAGATTTAATTTATATTTTTAAATTTCAAAAGTTCAATTAAAAATTCACATAATTAAATTATAAATAAGCAAAAGTCTTTTGAATTTCCAAATGGACTATAGAGTATAAAAAAGTGCTTATCTTCACATAACAGTTATCACCTTACTTATCAGGAATGCAAATTAAAAATAGAAAGATTGCCTTGTACAACCACTGGGGAAGGTGAACGGTAGTTAACAAACATTAGAGATGGTATAGAGCAATGAAAAATTTCAAACATTGTTGATAAAAATGTGAATGTACGCAACCTCATTGGCAAACTATGTATGTCGGTTGTTATAAGACTTGAAACTATAAAATCCAACATTTTTACTCCTATATACCTAATAAAAATACATACATGAACTTACAAGGAGATATACAGAAAAAATTTAGAACAATATTATACTTTAATAACAAAACCTAAATATCATTTGTAATCAAAAGTAATTCATTATGTTTATATAATAGATGCATACAACAAAAATTCACCAAATATGAGTGAGCAAAAAAAACCCAAATACAAAAAAGAACTTGTGCTCAATAGTCCTACTTAACATACAAAAATAGAAATAAAATTAATCAAAGTTGATACAATTCAGTTTTCCTTTGAGGTTTGTAATAACTGGCACATTGACTAGATTTCTATTCCACTTGTAATGTTGTCCTTTTAATTAGACTACTGAGATATTTATATGTTTTATTTAACCTTGAGAAAATTCATTGATATGCGTGTTATACTTGCTTTATATTCATGACACTTCCATAAAACGGTTTACTTTTGAAAGCCCATTCGATTCCTGTTTTGACAATCATTATCGGAGCCCATCCCACAAACTCCAAGACAGCTGACACACAAGCACCTGCTCTCCACTGCTCGTGGTGACAGGTTTCTCTTACAGTTTTTGAAGTTTAACTGTGCATCTAAAATGTATTTAGGATCTTTTATTTAATATTTGTTGGACTTTTGAGATCTTGGGTTTTCAAGCTATCAAGCTGGCAATCTATGAGATAAGAGAAATGCCCACAACATGTCTGGTTTTGTTTTCCTTGTTTTTTAAATTTTTAATTTCACTTAAATTTGCATATTTAATGGTGCTATTTTCAGCTCTTTACAGTTTCCCTCAATTTTGGGTTTGATTTAATTTTTTCTCAATTACTCCTTTGAAACACCTGTAATTTCCAGATAGCTCTGTTCCTTCATCTCCTCTCATAATTTCCAGCTCCTCGACTTGTTCCCATACCCCTTGAAGAGTCTCCAGAGTCTACTTCTAACATCAGTAATTAAAATTTCTATAGGTTAATTTTACTCTGTATTGTTTCTCATTTTCATTTTACTCTCGTGTCTTTATTTTAATCTTTAAATCTTATCCCAGCTGCTTTTTTTCCAAGGCTATTTTTTGTATGACTTTTTCCCCCTGTATCTTTTTCAACTTTTCCAGGAAATGAAAAAATATTTATATAACAACCAAATCCCTAGCATATACAATTAATGATTATTTTTTCACCTCTCTTTTCAACTAAACTTCACAACTATTTAATGAAAGGTCCTCAACCTACCAGCTAATATGTGCCACCAGTCAAATCTTCCTTCTGCATCTGACAGGTAAGATTACAGTATGAGTGTGAAAATATGGTCATCAATAAAACATCGGTCTCCAGTCTTGTAAGAAAAGTTGCAGTGTGACTAAAGTTTTTTAAATTTCTTACTGAGTAGCAGAGATGCTTGTTCTATAACCCCAAGTATTTTAACCTTGTTTTAATTCAATTTATCCCTTTCTTTCTTTAACTATTTCTAAAAATAACGCCATGTTCAAGCAATAAGTTTGTTTGTTAGAATTAATTTTTTAACAGTGTAAGTTTTCATCTTATTTTTAGGCTAGTGAGAGAAATTAAAACTGTACTAGTAAAGCCTAATATAAATTTTTCTAACCAAAAATTTTTTTACAGCTGTCGATATTTTTGTGCATAATACTTGCAGTTAATATTCTCAATAAATAGGTCTTACTCAATATTTGATTCTGTATGAAAGAATCTCTTCCAGCATATATGAAAGCCTTTTCTTCACTTCACCAAACACATTCTATCTGTACTTAAAAATTTCCTTAATGCAATCCCAAAGTCAATGCAAGAATTAGACTGCTGTTCTTGCTCCAGGAATTGCTGAATATGGGTCCTTTTAATAATGCTAGTTTATAATAAGGGCTATTTTCCTTCTCTGAATTTCTCAGTGATGTTGTACATATTACACAACTTTGCACTGGTTTATTATCTAGTTATTAAATAGCCTTTTGTCTATGCATGTTACAAAGCTCATTAATAATATTCAATATTGATGTATCTTATTATATCTTGAATTAATACCACATATGCAGTTCAGTTCATATAGAAAAGATATTCTAAAAAAACGACGGAAAAAGTGATCCAGATAATGGTGACATATCACCCTGCATTTTATATAATTTAATTATATCAGCCTAGATAGAAATTATAAAAATGGATATTCCATATATTAAAGGAGGAAAACACAATCAAGCACATTAAATTGAGAGACAACAGAAAAAAGCTATGTGCAAACTTATTATAAAATTTAAACCTATTGTATCACTAATCTTTCTGAGAATTCTGAAGAAAGTTTTGCATTTTATGCTTATGAACCTGTCTCAAAGGGACTAAACTTTTAGGCTGAGCTGGTGCACTTTGATGAGGACATTTGGTATTGTTACACAGCCATTATACATCTAAGATATACTCAGGTTTTTATTTTTTACTTTTTAAAATTAACTTTATTGGTACTTTTTAGGTATAAAATATAATGACATTCATCATTGGAAATTTGCAGCTTTACATAATCTACTTGGTTCTTATTTTTTCCCCATTCCTCTGCCCATCCTTCAATCCCTCTATTCCACCCTAATTACAAAGACTGTTTCCATTTTATCCTTTTCTCATATTAATTCCATTCCCTTCATCCCTTTCCCTTGCCCTTCTCCTTTGCCCCTTTTCTTCCTATTTCACATTATCTATTTTACCTTTTAGTTCTTATTTACACTTTCAGTTTCTCACACTAGAGAAACTATTCAGTATTTACACATGTGCCCTATTTATTTCACTTAAGAGTATCGCCTCAATATGCATCCATTTAGTTATAAATTTCTTTAATTTCTCATAGTTTATGGATGAGTAGTACTCCATTTTATAAAATAAACACATTTTCTTTATCCAGACTCCAGCTGAGGGACAACAGCCTGCTTCCAAGTTTTAGCTACTACAAATTATGCTGCTATGAACATGGGTGCACATATACTACTGTGGTATGATTCTTTTAATTCCTTGGGGAAGATACCCAGTATGGGAATAACTGGGTTAAATGGGACTTCCAGTACTAGTTCTTTTTTTTTTTCCTTTATTTTATTTTATTTTTTTGGTACCGGGGATCGAACTCAGGTCCTTGCACTTGCGCAGAAGGCGGCAAAACCACTGAGCTAAATCCCCAGCCCCGAGTTCTACTTCTTTGAGGTATCTCCATACTGATTTCCACAGTGGTTGCACCACTCTACACTCCCACCAGCAGTGGAGCAGTGATCCTCTTTCCTCACAGCCCCACCAGCATTTGTTATTGCTTGATTTCATAATAGCAGCCATTCTTTCTGGAGTGAAGTGGAATCTCAGCATTGTTTTCATCTGCATCTCTCGAATGACCAGTGATGTTGAACATTTTTTCATGTTTATTTACTATTTCTACTTATTTGTGTGAGAAATGTCTATAGATTTCATATGCTCAATTCTGGATTGTGTCTTTACATTTGGGAAGTTTGATTATTTTAAGTTCTTTATAGATTCTAGATAGAAGACCTTTGTCTGAGGAAAAGCAGGTGAAAATATTTTCCCACTTTGCAGGTTGTCTCTTCACACTATTGGTGGTTTCTCTTGCTGTGCAGAAGCTTTTTAATAAGAAGAGATCCCACTTGTAGATTGTTTGTGCTAGTTCACGGGCAACTGAGGTTTTGTTCATGAAATCTTTTCCTACATGAATGAATTCAAGAGTTCTACCTAACCTCTCTTCCAGGTGGTTCAGTGTTTCTCTTTTATTATTGAGATCTTCAATCCATTTTGATCTTAGTTTATTGCATAGTGAGAGATATAAGTCTAGTTTTATTCTTTGGCAAGTTCAAACCCAATTTTTCCATCACCATTTATTAAAGAGGCTATCTTTCCTCCAGTGAGGGTATTTGTCCCATTTGTCAAAAATGAGGTGGCTGAGTGTGTCTGGAGTTGTATCTCCATCTTTTAATCTGTTCCACTGGTCCTCAAGTCTGTTTCTTTGACAGTACCATGCTGTTTTTATCACTGTAGCTTTGTAGTATAGCTTCAAGTTGTGGATTGTGATACCCCCTGCCATGTCTCTGTTGCCTAGAATTACTTTTGCTATTCTAGGTCTCTTGTTCCTTCAAATGAAATTTTGGATTATTTTCTCAAAGTCCATGAAGTATGCTGCCAGGATTTCAATTTTATTGCATTGAATCTATATAGCAGTTTGGGAAGTATGGTCATTTTCACTATGTTGTTCCTTCCTAATCAGGAGCAAGGGATGTCTTTCCATTTTCTGATATCATTTTCAATCTCTTTTCAGAGTGCTATAATTTTTAGAAAAGAGGTCTCTGATTTCTTTTGTTCAGTTGATTCTAAGTATTTCAGTTTTTCAGATGCTATTGTGAAAGGAATTATTTGCCTTATTTCTCTCACAAGGAGTCTGTTGTTCGTGTAGAGGAAAGCTATTGGTTTCTGTGTATTGACCTTGTATCCAGCTACTCTACTGGATTTGGTTATTATGTCTAGAAGACTTTTGGTGAAGTTCTTGGGGTCTTCTGTATAGAGTATCATGTCATCTGAAAATAATGCCAGTTTGACGTCTTCATTTCCTATCTGTATTCCTTTCTTTCTCTTGTCTAATTGCTGTGGCTAATGTTTCCAAAACTATATTGAACAGGAGTGGTGATAGTGGTCATGCTTGTTTTCTTTCTGATTTTAGTGTGAAGGATTTCAGTTTTTGACAACTTAGGATGATATTGGCTGTTGGTTTTTCATAGATGGCTTTCATCAGATTGAGCTAGAGACTGTCTATTCCAATGTTTTTAGGGTTTTTATCATAAATGCATGTTGGATTTTGTCAAATGCTTTTTCTTCATCTATTGAGATGATCATATGGTTTTTGTCCTTGGCTCTATTGATATAGTGTATTACATTGATTGATTTCTGTATGTTGAATCATCCCTGCATCCCTGGGATGAATCCCACTTGGTCAGGTTGTATGATCTTCTTTCTGAACTTCTGTCTTCCATTTGCTGGTATCTTATAAAAGATTTTTGCATCTATGTTCATTAGTGAGATTGGCCTATAGTTCTCTTTTTCAGTTGGGGCTTTTTCTACTTTGGGGATCAAGGTGCTGCTTGCTTCCAGGAATGAATTTGGGAGTATTGTTTCCTCTCCAATTTTATTGAAGAGTTTAAACAGCAGTGGCCATACTTCTTCTCTAAAAGTCTTGTATTATTCAGCAGTGAAGGCATCAGAACCCAGGCTTTTCATAGTTGGTAAATTTTTATTTACATTTCCAATTTCATTCATTGATATTGGGTTGTTTAGAATTTGTAGGTCTTCTTCATTCCACTTTGGAAATTCATAAATACCTAGGAATCTGTCCATTTCTTCTATGTTTTCCATCTTATTGGTGGGTACATTCTCAAAGAAGGTATTGATAATCCTCTGGATTTCTACTGGTCCATTGTAATTCCATCCTTTTCACTGCTATTTGAATGGATTTGGGCCTTTCCTTTTTCTGATAAGGTTGGCTGAGATTTTGCCAATATTATTTATTCTTTTGAAGAACCAACTCTTGGCTTCATTGATTTTTTGTATCTTTCTCTTTGTCTCCATTGCATTGATTTCTCCTCTGATCTTTATAATTTCCTCCCTTGTATGAGCTTTGAGTCTTCCCTGCTCTTGTTTTTCTAGAAGCGTGAGGTTTAGCATAGGTTGTTTAATTGGACTCACTCTATTTTCCTAAAATGAGCATTCACTGCTATGAATTTCCCTAATATGACTGCTTTCATTGTGTCCCATAGATTTCAATATGTTATATTGTCATTGTCATTTAATTGTATGAACAGTCTGATTTCTTCTTTAATTTTCCCTGTGACCCATTGGTTATTCGGAAGTGTGTTGTTCAATTTCCATGTGTTTATGAAATTCTTGTTGTTTCTTTTACTATGGATCTCCAATTTCGTCACACTATGGCCTGATAATACACAGGATAACTTCAATTCCTTTACACTTGCTTAAACATGTTCTATGAGTGAGTATGTGGTCTATTTCAGAGAATGACCTGTGTCCAGCTGAAAAGAATTTGTATTCTGATTTTCTAGGTTGGAACACTCTGTAAACGTCTGTTAAGTTCATTTGTTCAAGAGTTTGATTGAGCTCTTGTATATCTTTGCTTATTTTTTGTCTAGTTGATCCATCTATTTGTGACAGAGGGGTACTGAGGTCCCCACTACTACTGTATTAGTGCTTATTTGATTTTTCATGTCTGTTATTTTTTGTTTTATAGAGTTCTGTGCACTATTGTTTGGTGCATATATATTTATGATTGCCATCTCTTCCTCTTGGATTGTTACCTTTACAAGAATACGGTGCCCTTCTTTGTCTCTCTTAATCAGTGTTGGTTTGAAATGCACTTGATCTGCAAAGAGGATAGCTACTCCTGCTTTTTTGGGGCTTCCTGTCACATGGAATATTTTTTCCACCCTTTAAATTTCAGGGTATGTGTTTTGTTTTGAATTAAATGTGTTTATTGCATGCAGCATATTGTTGGATCTTGCCTCTTGACCATTCTGCTAGTCTATTTCTTTTGATTGGTGAATTGAGACCACTAACATTGATGGTTGTAACTGATACGTATTGACTTATCATTGTCACCACATTCTCTGTTTGTTGGATTCCCCCCCTTTGCATTTAATTTCTTGTCCTTCCTGATGGATTCATTCTGCTGGGCTTCCTGGAGTTGTGATCCTCGTTGACTTTTCCTAGGATATTGTCTAAAATGTTTTGCAGTGCTCATTTGGTATTCATGAAATTCCTAAGGTGCTCTTTGTCATGAAATTATCTAATTTCTCCATCCATTTTAAAAGATAGTTTTGCAGAGTACATCAATCTGGATTGGAGATTATTTTCCTTTAGGACTTGAAATACATCACTCAAAGCTCTTCTTGCCTTAGGGTTTGCATTGAGAAGTGTGTTATGATTCTGATGGGCTTTCCTTTGTATGCGATTTGTTTCTTTTCTCTAACTGCTTGTAGAAGTTTATTTTTCTGGAATCTTAACTATTATAAGGCTATGTGTACATTCTTTTTGATCAAGGCTAGTTTGAGTCCTACATGCCTCACTTATCTGTATGTCAAGTTCTTTTCCCCTATTTGGGAAGTTTTCTGCCATCATTTTCATGAACATATTTTTTTATGTCATCTGCACTCTCTCCTGTTTCTTAATTGACTCTGATCAGTGTGATGTTATTCTTCTTTGCATCATCTAGCAGCTGTTGGATTTATCTCTTGTTGTCCTTTACTATTTTAAAGAAATTTTAGTTTCCTGGTCAGTAATAGCAATCTAATACTTAGACATATGGATAGACTTTATTTTGTATAATAAGATTCATTTCAAAGACCATCAGTATAGGAATGATAGGAGAGGGGTCTACCTTCAGTGGCAAAGTCAATCCTAATATCTTTGTAAAAATCGCTTAATTTTCCCAATTAATAAAAGGTACAAGTACCTAGAAAAAAATCAAGTAGGATTATTTTTATTTAATGAAATAAAAATTGGAAATATATAAGTGCACTGAACTTCAGAAAGAACAATTTAGTGATAATTATTCTATGCACTGATTAGTGAAAACAAATGTTTTGCATTTAATATTTTTAAAATTCAAAATTGATTCATATTTAATTGAAGTTTTGTACCAAAATATTACACTGGATCCAATAAATATATGCAATTGCAGTTTGTCAACATATAACTGAAAAAATTATAATTAAAAAACTGACTCATTAAATTTCTTGTTATATTTCCATGGTCAGTATATATAACATCAAACATTATCAGAATGAACATTTTTCCTTTTGTTAATACATGAGAATTATTAGAATGATTATCCATGCAGTAATAAAAGTAATTGACAATATTTGTGAACTACAATTCAAGAACAGCTTTTAGAAAGCATGTAAATACTCTGCATTTTTAGAATCTTCTTTCAAAATTAAAAAGAATTGAGTTACAGGAATCAGTTGTAACCTATGACACATTATATAAATTGCAGGAACTTCCTGAACAGTTTCTGTTTTGTTCTGCTAAGCGGAGTCAATGATATCTGTCTTTGGGATAATGCAATTCTTATAAAACACAGTTCCTAATGGTTGATTGTGGTTTTCTTCCCTCCAAAGGTTCGGGCATTGGAGGGTTGATCCTCATCATCAAAGCACAGAGGTGATGGAAACTTAGTGGGAAGTCATTAGGGGAGCAGCCCTCAGAAGGAACTACTGTAGTCTTCTTGGAACCACTCAGTCAGTTCTCATAGGAGGAAATTCTTATGAAACCTTAAGTCTGATTCTCAAAATACTTCTTGGCTCTCTGTCTGGTGATGTGATGTCTTTCTCCCATATATGCTCCTGATAAAATATCATCTGCCACTAGACTGACCAGAGGCTAAGCCACTTGATCTCACACTTTCAGCATCTGAAACTATGAAATAAAACTCTTGTCTTCATAAAGTTACTGTGTTAGTTACTTTTCTCATTGCTGGGACAAATGCCTGACACTGCAATTTAAATGAGGAAAGGTTTATTTAGCTCACAGTTTGTAGATGTTTTAGTCCATAATCACCTGGTTCCAAATAAGTCATGGCAGGGGAGAAACAGTTCATGGTGGGCAGAAGGCAGCAAAGGAAACAAGGAATGAACATAGCTCTTTCTATCCTTTCAGAAACTATCAACTCACACTGGTCATTTTCTATTTTCAAATTGCTATCTCCTCTGTGCCTGTATAAGTGGTTGCATTGCCAAAACTTTAACAAATTCACCTTTGCTTTAGATAAAAAAAACAGAAACCATTAAGTACAATGGTTATTTTAATTAAAAGTTCTTAAACTGTGAAGAGTATCAACCCCTTCCCAAGTTTATGCTAAGGAGACCTAGCACAGTGTAGACTGGTTTTGTTAGGGATTTTTTTTTATTAAGTAGTAAGACTACCTTGCTCCCTTAAAGGAACACATGCATCTACACTGAAATGAAGAATTCATACATCTGCTCTAAAGTCACTTCCACTGCACTTGGTTTCATTGACTCATGCTTTTGCTCATTCTCTTGAAAATCCAAGAAAGCTGCCCTCCTGGGGCACATTGTACAGTTTGGCTCATTGGACACCTCACATTGGCAGGATGAGAGGAATAAAGATTTTTAAAATTAACTACTCATAGTAAATTTCTTTTTCTCTTTTTCTTTTTACTTTTTGGTACAGGGGATCGAACTCAGGTCCATGAATTTGCATGGCAGGGGGTGTAACCACTGATCTAAATCCCTGGCATCTTATACGAAATTTGACAGGGCCCAATTGCAATTCCTTCAGATCACCACTAACATAAATTAAAAACATATAAAATTTTCTTATAAATGTTGGAACTGATAGAGAATAGATATAATAGCCTTTTTTTGGGAAAATTAAATCTCAGTATTTTTATGGCAAGTTTTTCTAGCCATCCATGCACAGAGTTAAATGCCTATTGGATGATTCTGAGTTGATTTTTCTGTTAAGATCCTTCTCTATGTTTAAAAATCACCCCACTTTCTCTCCTCAGACTTCTGGTAGAAGTCCTCCTTATGTCATATACTAAAATGATCCAGATCTTCATTTCATTTCCACATGTTACTCACTTGGTTTAGAGAGATTTATTTTTCAGAATCAAAAGCTTATGATGATGTTTTCCTAAGGGTGAGATTGTCAATTTACTATTATGAGTCATAAAGGGCAAATTATTTAGACTCTCTAAATCTCAATTTCTCAGTTGAAAAACAGAAATAAGTACAGTACTCATTTCAAAATTAGTTTTGAGAATTAAATGAACTGATATATCACTTGGAATGATCATTAAATCTTTCTTGATAATGCTTGTTGTTACTGACAATTTTGACATTATTCTGACAAATATTTATTGAGTGGCAGATATGTGTCCCTCATCCTGCAGAATAAGAAAAAAGAAGCCTTCACAGCAATGGAGGTTGCAGTCTGGTGAAAAATCAAGAAAATTAAAAACCATAACATTGTAGGCAGTGATATTATTTTTAAGGAAAATGTTGGCATAGAAGGGGCTAAAAATGCCAAGGGGGGCATAATCATTTTCATGGCCAAGCAGGACCCTTGAAGAAGCTGTCATTTTCATAAGGATCTGAATGATTAAAAAAAGTAAATTTTAATGTAGAGACTTTAATAACAAATGGTTCAAACATAAGATTCTGTATAGGTGATTATTCTAAAGCTAAAATTAACTTGGCAAGTCTGAGGACAAACAAAAGGGGTGATCATATGCCTGGAGCAGAATGAGCAATATATGACCAAAGAGGAAGAATGGATCTGGTGTCTACCCATTTTGGCCCTAGAGTGTGATAGTAATGAATATACATTTGATAATGACCAGAAGCCTTTGAGTATGGAGTTATTAAAGTCTTTTAGATTTTCAGAATATCTCTGAAAACTCTCAACAAAATAAAATTTAGAGAAGAGTTTTAGAAAAGCAGGTTTGTGGATGGTGTTGATTCTCCTTTCCTAGGAAAATAAGATGCTAGGTAATCAACTGAAATGGAGAAGTAGTTGAAGATTTACTTACAGAAGGAATTATTTGAAATAATCATTTTAAGACAACTAACCAGGGAAATACACTAAGTAAATGCTAAGGGTCTGGCCAGAATGGTTATGAAGTTCACCAGCCACATTTTTAGTTTAGGAAAAATAATAGGCCTAGTGGAAGGAAAGAGGTTATATTTAGTGTTTTCCCAGGTGGCCATGAGGGAGAGAGGAAAGAAAAGCAAGATAATAGTGAAGGCAGTGGAGGGATAATGATTTCAGGCTTTGGGGAGGAGAAAAGGGGTGACACGAGTAAAGGTCAATAATAATTTGTTAAAGTTAGTGGATTAAAATATTGCTAATGATGTGAAACAATTGTTGGAGAACTACTGAATCATATCTGCTGAAAAATCTGGTGTGGTAATCAACAAACAAAATATGAAAATAGGGACTGTTAAAAAATGGGACACTTATTTGAAAAAAACAAGATTGGGGGAGTTAAATAAGTTAATCTAGGCAAAGCGACCCCAAGCCTTTTGGAGTTCACAACTTGCCACAGAATGCCTTTGATGCTGGAAGTGGAACTGTGCAATGTAATGTTTGGCCTGCTTGATTTTGGACTTACTTTGGTCCCACTCCTTTGTGTCCCCCTATTTGTACCTTTTGGAATGGTAATATCTAACCTGTGCCATTTAATGATGGAAATGTTTGACTTTCTTTTCATCTGCACAGTGCCTTTTAGTTAAGAGTTTGCCTTAAATCTCAGAGGAGAATTTGGACTTGGGCTTTTCAGCAATGCTGAAATAATTAGGACTTTGGCAACTCTTAGAGATGGACTAAATGCTTTTTTACATAATGGGATATGAGTGAGTCTTTGGGGGGCCAGGGCTGGAATATTGTGATTTGTGTTTAGATGTCCCCCCAAAGCCTCATGTAGATGAGGTGGGACTTTCTTTTTCAGAGGTAGTTGATCTGGAATGTGTGATGATGGGGTTAAGGGCATATGATTACTAAATCACTACATGTGAGAGATTAGTTTGGCACTGCACTAGTCCCGGTGTTCTGGATGGGATAAAAGAGGCATAAAGACTTGGTGAAGGTCTCTAGTTACTTTTGCTGCCTTGTGTGTGCCTTGTTGATTTTTCTTTGCTATGCCTGTTTGCCACCTCTGTCTTGGAGCCAGCTGATTATGGACTGAAACTTCTATGAACTGTAAGTCAAATAAACCACTTCTCCTCTAAAAAAATAGTTAATGTAAAACCTATAGTGAAGTGTTAGTTGCTGAAGTACTGAACCAGAAGTAAAGCAAGTGGCTTCAATTATAGTCATTCAAAATTCTATCTACTCATTTTGTTTTCCACTGTTCTTTTATAGATAAATAATACTCCTAAAGACAAAGATCTATATGATAGTCTTTTAGAGCTAAATGTGTCTTTAGATATATTTCTAGTTCAACTACTTTATTATATAGAAATAAATCTGAAATTTAGATGTTTGAGCCAGGTGATTCTTAATAATCTTTCTCAACATTTCTTCATAACAATACCATATTTTGTCTGAGATGATAATACCCTTATGCCAAAGTGCTCAGATTTACAGCTCCCTACCAAGTAGGGTAGCAACAGAAAGCTTTTTCATCCTACCTTCAAAAAGTACAAGCAGAAATACCTGAATAGGAAATCCATTTAAGGGCCTAGGCCCAGCTGGCACATGTTCTTTGTTCTTTTATATCCTTCCTATTTTTCTGCAGAGAATTCAGAACAAGTGTGCAATTTTGCAAATAAAAGGACTAAACCTATGCACTAAGGAGATTAGAGCTTGAAGACAAAAGCACTTGGATCCCAGATGGGATTTGCAGACAATCCCCACCAACTCTATCTCCAGATTCCTTATTACAGGTGAAAAATAGAACTTGGTGGATCAGTAGGAAAAGAGAAGAAAAGGATTTTCCTCTTCCAATTTTTTCTATAGACCTCAGATTAAATAATTCTCTTACTATAGCTGTGGTCTTTTGTATCTTTTGCTTACACACTACTCAGCTCTTTTGTCAGTTAATCTATCTTCAATGGGAATTTAATAAAAAGAAAACTTGCAGGCAGTAACCAGCATATAATTTTCCAAATTTTTGCTTCTTTTGTATTGGGTCCAGGGATCACAGCACAGCAAGAAACATTAGGTCTAAGTATTTAGCCACAGAACAAATTCCACTTTTTCAATTTTACAGTATCTAAGACACCCTTGCTCACAACTTTCTCTATATAACTCATCTTATGATTTATGTGTTGTTAATTTTCCCTTGTTATTAATAGATTTAAATTTCACCAATAGGGTGACAGTGATCAGCCTCTTAGAGATTCACTCAAGCTGCTTAAATAAAATAATCTTTTCCTCTATAGAAAGATTACCATGAGGTAATTTTGAGCAAAATCAACAGAAATGACATATTTATTTAAGGAAATCATACAAGAAATTTCAAAAAATAGAGTCTTCCAGGCCACCATAACACGGCTCTCAGCACAGAGGAGGCTTCGAGGCCACAGTAGCACCGCTCCCAGCACAGAGGAGGTTAGCCATGCAGGTGCCAGCAGCACACACACACCCCATGCCCCAACACCCCACACCACACCCACCCCCATCAAAAACAGAAGACATGTAAACAAGTCTCAAAAACAGATTTACGGATCACCTACAGCAAACCCAACAGGGAAATGAGATGGAACACTGATACTCAACCAACTGGACTCCCTGAATTGGCAACAAAAGAGGATCTGGAAAAAATGAAATCAGAAATAATTTCTCAGATAACAGCAGAGATTGTGCTCATAGTGCAAGACATGATTAATAAATCTAGAGAGGAGCTGAGGAACATGATGGAATCCCCAAATAGGAAACAAATGGAATCCATAAAACAGATGCAAACAGATTTCCAGGAAATTAAAAACTCCATTGAAACTCTACACAGCAGAAAGAGCCAATCAATGTAAGGACAGAATTTCAGATATAGAGGATAAGATTGCAATTAGTGAACAGGAAAAGAAAAATTGCTTTAAAATTGTAAGGGGCCGTGACAAATCAATCCAGCAGCTGCTAGATGATGCAAAGAAGAATAACACAAGACTGATTGGAGTCAATGAAGAAACGGGAGAGAATGCAGATGACATAAAAAAAATGTTCAAAGAAATAATGGCAAAAAACTTCCCAAGCAGGGGAAAAGAACTTGACATACAGAGAAGTGAGGCATATAGATCTCCAACTAGCCTTGATCAAAAATATTTACACATAGGTATATGATTGCTAAGATTCCAGAAACCCAACAAAAGAACAAAGTTCTATAAGCAGTTAGAGAAAAGAAAAAAAAAATCACGTACAAACAAAAGGATATCAGAATCACAGCAGACTTCTCAACACAAACCCTCAAGGCAAGAAGAGCTTGGAGTGATATATTCCAAGCCCTAAAGGAAAACAGCCTCCAACCTAGATTGATATGCCCTGCAAAACTATCTTTCAAAATTGATTTAGAAATAAGATACTTTCATGACAAAGAGCACCTTAGGAACTTCATGAATACAAAACCAGCACTCCTAAAAACTTTAATGAATATCATAGGAACAGACAATGATTATCACAACCCCAGGAAGCACAGCAGAATTAATCCATTGGGCGCAAGAAAAACTTAAATGAGAAGGGGGAGAATCCAACAAAAAGAAAAAGTCATGACAATGATAAATCAATACATATAAGTTATAACCATCAATGTTAATGGTCTCAATTCACCAATCAAAAGAAACAGGCTGGTAGAATGGCTCAAGAAGCAAAATCCAACAATATGCTGCATACAAGAAACACACTTAA
Organism: Heterocephalus glaber; assembly: GCF_053883595.1. Classification (NCBI taxonomy): domain Eukaryota; kingdom Metazoa; phylum Chordata; class Mammalia; order Rodentia; family Bathyergidae; genus Heterocephalus; species Heterocephalus glaber. Next base: position 28,079,918 of record NW_028258372.1, read on the forward strand.
TTCAAAAAAAACCTCATAGACTGAAAGTTAAAGGGTGGAAAACAATACTCCACGTGACAGGAACCCCCCAAAAAGCAGGAGTAGCCTCCTCTTTGAGATAAAGTGCATTTCAAACCAACGCTGATTAAGAGACACAAAGAAGGACACTACATCCTTGTAAAGGGAACAATCCAAGAGGAAGAGATGAAAATCATAAATATCTATGCAAAAAACATTAGTGCGCCCAAATATATAAAACAAATGCTAATGGACATGAAAAGTCATATATGTACTAATACAGTAACAGTGGGGGACCTCAATGCCCTACTGTCACAAATAGATCAACTAGACAAAAAATGAGTAATGAAATATGACAACTCAATCAAACTCTTGAACAAATGAACTTAACAGATGTTTACACAGTGTTCCACTCCACCGAATCAGAATACACATTCTTTTCAGCTGAACATGAGTCATTCTCCAAAATAGACCACAGACTCTCTCATAGAGCATGTTCAAGTCAGTGCAAAGGGATTGAAGTTATCCCCTGTATATTAACAGACCATAGTGCGATGAAACTGGAAATCAAAAGCAAAAGAAACCCCAAGAATTTCATAAATACATGGAAAATGATCAACACACTTCTGAATAACCAATGGGTCAGAGAGGAACTTAAAGAAGAAATCAGACTGTTTCTTCAATTAAATGATAATGACCAAACAACATATCAGAATCTGTGGGACACAATGAAAGCAGTCTTATGAGGGAAATTCATAGCACTGAATACTCATATTAGGAAAACAGAGAGAGCCCAATTAAACAACTTGATGTTGAATCTCAACCTTCTAGAAAAAGAAGAGCAAGACAAACCCAAAGTTCATACAAGGGAGGAAATTATAAAGATCAGAGGAGAAATCAATGCAATGGAGACAAAGAGAATGATACAAAAAGTCAATGAAGCCAAGAGTTGGTTCTTCAAAAGAATAAACGAAATTGACAAACACATAGCCAACCTTTTCAGAAAAAGGAAAGAAAAGGCGCAAATCCATGCAATTAGGAATGCAAAGGATGAAATTACAATGAATCCAGAAGAAATCCAGAGGATCATCAATATGTTCCTCAAGAACATACACACCAATAAGAAGGAAAACAGAAGAATTGGACAGATTCCTAGATATGTGTGATTTACCAAAGTTGAATGAAGAAGACCAAAAAATTCTAAACAACCCAATATCAATCAATGAAATTGAAAATATAATTACAAACTTATCAGCTAAGAAAGGACCAGGTCCTCATAGCTTCACAGCTGAATTCTACAGGACATTTAGAGAAGAACTACTGCCAATATTCTTTAAAAACTTCAATGAATTTGAAAGGGAAGCAATACTCCCAAATTCATTACTGAAAGCAAGCATCACCTTGATCCACAAAGCAGAGAAAGACCCAACCAAAAAAGAGAAGTGTAGGCCAATATCACTAATGAACAGAGATGAAAAAATCTTTAGTAAGATACCGGCAAATAGAAGGCAGAAGATCAACAAGAAGGTCATACAACCTGACCAAGTGGGATTCATCCCAGGGATGGAGGAATGGTTCAACATACACAAATCAACCAATGTAAAATTTCAATAATCAATCAATGTATCAATAGAGCTGAGGACAAAAACCATATAATCATCTCAGTTGATGCAGAAAAAGCATTTGACCAAATCCAACATGCATTTATGATAAAAACCCTACAAAAAATTGGAATAGATGATCTCTTCCCCAATCTGATAAAAGCCATCTATGACAAATCCACAACCAATATCATACTAAATGGTCAAAAAGTGAAATCTTTCACACTAAAATTAGGAACAAGACAAGGATGTCCACTATCACCACTCCTTTTAATATACTCATGGATACATTACCCATAGCAATTAGACAAGAGAAAGAAATAAAAAGAATAAAGATAGGAAATGAAGAAGTCAAAGTGTCATTATTTGGAGATGACATGATACTCTATATAGAAGATCCCAAGAATTCCACCAAAAGTCTTCTAGACTTAATAACCAAATTCAGTAAAGTAGACGGTTACAAGGTCAACACACAAAAATCAATAGCTTTCCTCTACATGAACAACAGACTCACTGAGAGAGAATTAGGGCAAACAATTCCTTTCACAATAGCATACAAAAAACTGAAATAACTAGGAATCAACCTAACAAAAGCATTCAGAGACCTCTTTTCTGAAAACTATAGCACTCTGAAAAGAGAGATTGAAGATGATATCAGAAAATGGAAAGACATCCCTTGGTCCTGATTAGGAAGAATCACCATAGTGAAAATGGCCATAATTCCAAAACTGCTATATAGATTCAATGCAATCCCAATTGAAATCCTGGCAGCATACTTCATGGACCTTGAGAAAACAATCCAAAAATTCATTTGGACCAAGAAGAGATCCAGAATGGTAAAAGCAATTCTAGGCAACAGAGACATGGCAGGGGGCATCACAACCCCCAACTTAAAACTATACTACAAAGCTACTGTGATAAAAACAGCACCGTACCGGCAAAGAAACAGGCCCAAGGACCAGTGGAACAGATTAGAAGATGCAGAAAAAACTCCAGACACACTCAGCCACCTCATCTTTGACAGAGGAGCCAAATAGGCTCATTGGAGGAAAGATAGCCTCTTTAATAAATGGTGCTGGAAAAATTGGGTTTCAACTTGCCAAAGATTAAAACTAGACCTCTATCTCTCACCATGCACTAAACTAAAATCAAAATGGATCAAAGATCTCAATATTACAATAGAAACACTGAACCTGCTGTAACAGTGTTTAGGTAGAACTCTTGAACACATGCATGTAGGAAAAGACCTTATGAACAAAACCTCAGTTTCCCATGAACTAACACAAACAATCAACAAGTTGGATCTCTTCTTATTAAAAAGCTTCTGTACAGCAAGAGAAACCACCATGAGGTTGAAGAGATAACTCACAATTTGGGAAAATATTTTCACCTGCTGTTCCTCAGACAAAGGTCGACTATCTAGAATATATAAAGGACTTAAAAAATCAGACCTCCCCAATTTAAAGACCCAATCCAAAAATGGGCATCTGAAATTGACAGACATTTCTTAGACAAAGAAGTAGAAATCACAAATAAACATAAAAAAAAGTTCAACATCACTGGTCATTTGAGAGATGCAAATGAAAACAAAGCTGAGATTCCACCTCACTCCCAAAAGAATGGCTGTTATCATGAAATCAACCAATAACAAATGCTGGTGGGGCTGTGGGGAAAGAGGAACACTGCTCCACTGCTGAAGGGAGTGTAGACTGGCGCAACTACTGTGGATATCAGTGTGGAGGTACCTCAAAGAACTAGGACTGGAAATCCCATTTGACCCAGCTATTCCTCTGCTGGATATCTTCACCCCAAAATTAAAAGAATCATGCCACAGTGATATATGTGCACCCAGGTTCATAGCACCACAATTTGTAATAGCTAAAGCTTGGAAGCAGCCAAATTGCCCATCAACTGGAGACTGGATAGAGAAAATGTGATTTTCTTTAATAAAATGGAGCACTATTCAGCTATAAAAAATGAGAAGTTAGAAATATTTTTAGCTAAGTGGGTGACATTGAAGCAATATTCTTTTTTTTTTTGGTACCGGGAATCGAACTCGAGTCCTTGCACTTGTGTAGCAGGCGGTGAAACCACTGAGCTAAATCCCTGGCCCTGAAGCAATATTCTTAAGTGAAATACGTAGAACAAACATATATAAATCCAGAATATTTTCTCTAATGTGAGAAACTGAAAGTGTAAATAAGGACTAAAAGATATAATAGATAATGTGAAATAGGATGAAAGGGGGCAAAGGGGAAGGGGAAGTGGGAGGGGTAGGAGAAAGGAAAGAAGGGAATGGAATTAATATGAGAAAATGAAAAATTTGAAACAAAATCTTTGTAAATAGGGAGGGATAGAGGGATTGAAGGGAGGGCAGGGGAAGGGGGGGGAAATTAGAACCAAGAGAGATTATGTAAAGGTGCAAATTACCAATGATGAATGTCATTATATTGTGTACCTAAAATGTACCAATAAAATTAATTTTAAAAAAAGAAATTTCATAAAATAATGTTTCTTCTTGCAGATCAACCAGGTAAAATATGTAGTTCTGGGCTTCTAACCTGTAACTTTACACAAGTTAATATAAGCATGAAGTGACTTTGCCACATAATATAAACTAATCCAGGAAATGCCAATCTGTCACTTCCATTTTATTGGTCAAATGGAAGTCACCAGTTCTACTAGTGTTTCAGGTCATAACTCATTATGTCTTTTCTTAGGTAACTTTATTGTGTATCTGCCACCTGTATGTAATTTTAGAAAATAAGGAAATATATTTCAAAGTTACTATTAGAGGGCATAATTAGAATTAGGAGAATCTATATCCATAATTTTTAGTTGTATAGATATTTAGTTCCTAATGTACATACACGAAGTTCTTCTTTGAGTTGTGTTCAGTATGTCCTGTAAAATATTTTAAAACTTTAATTCTACATTAGCTCATTTTCTTAAAATATTTACATCTTATTCTCAATACTTGAGCATATTATTTTTAATGATAGAAATGGAATTTTAAGGGATTTGAAATGCAAAACAAAATACTTTAGTACTTGGTGTACATTTCCCATACCTGGTCACTCAAAATTATAGAAAAAATCTAGCAGAAAATACTTATAATGATATTGCCAAATAATAAAGGATTTTTTTAAAAAAAATAGGAAAGTAGATTAAATTATATTGATAGTGAAACCAGAGGAAACAAAATTATTAACTTGATTCACAAATAAAAATTTAATTATTGTTATTATAATCATATTCCTCACATACAATATGAAAATTTTTTTCCCAAGAAGCCCACATGCAATGTCTAGAATCACTTGGTACAGAAAATATTTGATAAGTCTATCCTCTTTTGGGAGCACACACCAAATATACTAAAAATTGACAACTGTTCTCCTATCAAATCTACTCCATACCCAAACCAGGATGATTCTTAATATTTGCTGTACAAATAAACATGGAACACCTATCAAAATTTGAAGGCCAGAGTTAGAGAGATGAGTAGAGCAGAGCCTGATGAAAAACTAGACCTCAGTGAGGAAACCACAAACAAATACAGAAAAGGAATATGAAAATCTTCAGAATTTGTACACTAACAGAATAAGTTTTTTTCAAAATAGGTAACTCTAAGATCTTCCCTGGGCTAGGGAAGCAGAAGAGAGCTCCTGGGAACTAAGAGTTGCTCCTAAAACCTGAGCACTCCTCTCAACTGCACAAGTAACCTAACTGCACCTTGTGATCCTTAGCTACTATCCAGCAATAGAGACCTGCTTCATAATTTTCATGATAGACCTACCAAGTGGAGATGATCATTTACTTGGGTTGCTGTTTTTACTCTCAGTAGCTTTCAGATTCTAATTCAGAGAACCAAAAATATTTATAAAAGTGCCAATAGTTAAGGAAAATAAGTAACCATGAATTTAAAAGGAAAACATAAGTTCAAAACAGAACAATGTACCACTAAAGAAAAATAGGGTATATTTTTCAATATGATAAACTCTTATGTAAAATGAATTATGTCATTAAAAGAAAAGAATCAAAATTTCAGATAGGTCAATAATGAAAAATTTTGAATTCAAAGCCAAAAATTCTAAGAAATCGTCATATTTAAATGGAGCAATGAAAATATTGAATATATATAAACATCTAACATGAAATTAAAAGGATTAAAATAGTGGCAATAATGATACTGGCAATAAAAATTTAAGGTGAAAAAAATAAAATGGGTCCATGATGTGTAAAGCCAATGAGAATAACACAATTGTTCATTTTTATTACTATTTTTGGTAGCACTTGGGATTGAACCCAGGGGCTTTCCACTGTGGTACATGCCTTCAATGTATATTGATGAATAGAGAACTGCTAAAATATTTAGACTAGAACTTCCAGAAATACATGAAGAAAAAAATAAGTTCATTTTGTTAATGTGTCACTCACCAGTAGAAAATATATAGTATGACATTTTACAGATTTAGCCTAACAGCTGTCAAAAGATGACACTGACTAAAGTCAACTTTAATATATTTATTTTCTAAAAATTGGAAAATCTTTACTCCCAGACTGACCACATACTTAGCTCCAAAGAAAAATCTCTGAAATATGGAAGGATGGTTATTCTGCTATATATTTGGTTAGATGTTATGATATTTTTTGCCTTATGTTGCCATATGGTTCCCTTTATTTTCCCTTTCTACTATAAACATGAAGTCCTCTGTTATTTGTGTAGTTGACACTAACATTAAAATAAAAAAAATGAAATTCTTGGGAATAGTTAAAATATAACTTTTCCTAGCAGGATATTGCTTTTGAAAGTTTGATTTTCATTAAGGCATACATAGGTAATGCCTTGGGCTTTAAAACATTATTTCCTTTTACCAATCGAGCTCTGTTACTGATTACAAAAGTGATTTGGGGGAACTTTAGTTGAACATAATACTGTACTAAATATTAATAAGAATACTAATTTTTTGGGGGGGGATACAGGGAATCAAACTCATGTCCTTGCACTTGCACAGCAGGCAGCAAAACCCCTGAGCTAAATTCCCAGCAAGAACATTAATTTTTTACAAAAGAAATTATATGTTTTTTAGAATCGAATTTATGGTCTTTAAAGCACTAGCGTGGCTTGAATCTAAAAGAACATTTTGAAATCCTTGTTCTTATGCGTAATGTTTGGTGTACATTCACATTTTAATGAAAAATAGATTTTAAGTCTTTTAGTGACATAATGATCAACAATTTGATTTGAAGGAGCTCTTTTCTATGTACATAATACGAACTACAATATCAAAATAAAAAAGGGCCGAGGATTTAGCTCAGTGGTTCCACTGCCTGCCTCACAAGAGGAAGGACTCGAGTTCGATCCTCGGTACCAAAAAAAAAAAAAAAAAAATAGAAACCCGTTACAATTAAAAGCTAACTTTGCCCAACAAAAACACTGAGCTCTGCGCAGTAGCAAAATACATTTTCTTACACATTAGCTGGGAAATCTTTTATGTTTCTCATTTTATATTCTTTCTTCCCTGATTACTTTTTTTTTTTTTTTTTTGGTACTGGGGATCGAACTTGGGTCTTTGCACTTGATCTTCCCTGATTACTTATAAAGTGTTTGCTTTTGTAGAATTTTGAATATATAAACATAATTAATTTCCTTATTAGAGATGTAAATGTGAAAATGTCTAAAATGACTTCTTAAAGAAAGATTAAAAGTATTTGAAACTCTCTATGAAGTAAAAATTGTCTCATACATGTCACTAAAATATTATTCTTAAGCAACCATTTGAAAAAGATTAACAAGGGTTCTTAAGTGATAAAAAAAATTAACTAGAAATAACATTGGAACAACATGTGTGTTACACAAAATAAAGAAATCTTAAGATGTCAAAGATTAAAATTCAAAATAATTGGAAGAAACTAAAACATTTTATGTATATACCATACTTTAAAAATTATAATTTTTTGTTAAATAATAGTTTTAACATGTATTTAGCTCAGTGAAAAATTGAACTGTAAATAATTGCAGCTGAAAAGTGGTTAACTTTATAGATTTTAGACTACTTTATACAAGTGTAGTTCTTATAGCATGACTGTATCATCATTAAAGTTTGTTTATACTTGTTTTTCAGTTTGGACCTCTCATTATATTTTTTATAATTTTATTGAAAAGCTGAGCATATACTGCACCTCAGCACCTGTACTTTGAAAATAGAACTAACACTATGTTGATTGAATAGGAGGATTGATGAACGATATTAAGTACCTAAATTACTAATTAGGTCTTAAATCCTCAATTGATCCCATGTGATCAACACTAATACATGATAACCTATAATTATTAATGTATATATTCTCTACTAAGCATTTTAATGTCTCTTCTAATCTTCAGACATACTTATAAATAATTATTGTTATCTACATTTTGTTTGCAGAGAGTTTTGCCAATTGGCATATTTGTTACATACTACAGATTATTTTATTTAGACTCCATGTTTTTACCACATAATTCTTTACTCAGTTCCTACTAAACTTTCTGAGTAGGGCCAAACATTTTTAATGATATAAGGAAAACTCAGTAGACATGTATGATTTTTATTATTTGAAACCTATCTACATGACTACATGAGTACTACTCTGGTATTTAACAAAAATTTTTCTCACAGCTACTGATATTAGCAGATAGAACAAATGAGAGACAATTGGATGTGCAAACACTTGAGTGTGATAGTTTATGAAATCCAATTTGGATTGATTAGAAAACACATCTCAACTTCAGAAGCATTGAAGAAAGTGAAAAAATAACACAACTCCAATTGATTAAACACAGCTTTATCAATATTAGCTTTGGTAGAATTAAGTGAAAAATCTCTTATAGTTTGTACCAAGAAAACTCATCAGACCATTTTGATATTTTTATTTTTTATATTTCCCCTTGCATTTAGATTGCAATGTAAACTCCTTTTTCTTCATAAACATATGCTGGGTGGTAAGCTATATTACTACACAAGATTATATATGACATTACCTAAGTACATTAAAGTAGTAAACATAGGTTGGAAGAGTTTAAAGTTCATTTACAAGTGAGATTATAGAAACTGCATATAGAAGATAAGATTGATAAAGGTGATTGTATCCTTCTATGTTGCTCTAATTGAGACTGAAGATTTAGCCATGTATCCTTATAATATATTTTATATGAAAGAATATGACTTCTTTTGATTTTTATTTGGTGTTTCTCTTCATTTATCATTTCCAAATTATGTCATAGATATTAATTTTTGGAATATTATATTTAACTTTTGTTGTATAGATGTGTCTAATAATGAAAAGGATGCTATAGATTTTATCTCCTGCACCTGGTATTAGCTAATGATATTGCTCCATTCTTAAGCAATGTTGAAATTTTAATACTTAGGTGTTTGTTTTGTGTTTGTTCATGAAAATCTTTAAGAATTCCTGATAATAATACATTTAATGTCCATTTAGTTCTTAAAGCATTATTTGGATCAGTATTAAAGAAAAAAGTACGTATTTCTTACTGCTAATTGTTATCGCCAAAATGTTCTTTGGGAATCAAAAAAGAAAACCTTCAGAAGGGGCTGGACATGATAGTGGGCACCCAGTGCTCTGGGTGACTAAGGGTCACAAGTTTCCCTGCCTGGCCTGGGCCATTCATTGATTTAGCCAGACTATCTCAAAATGAAAACAAACAAGAAAATTAAAAAGGAATGGGAAGCACCTTGTAGGTCAATGCCAAGGCCCTGAATTCAATTCTCAGTATAAAAAATAAAATCAGAGGGAATTTGACATTATTTAAAGGAAAGGATACTATGACATCTGTATCCATCTATATCTATATATCTATACCTATGTTATCAGAAAAAAAAAGCTGTAATTAATAATTTTTCTATATGAAACTTAAGCAGTATTTATGCTTCAATAAAAAGAATAATTACAATATCATACTATAAGATTGTATCAACTCTTTACTTTTCTTGCCTATTTTAAATACTGAATTTCCCTTACTATTGTTTCTTCTCAAAAAAGCTTATTTGTTTGATATTTTATGTAGTACATATTAAAGAAAATAATAATAGTAAGATAAAGGTACTGTCAGTGATTCATACACTAATATGACAAAGTTTTGTTTTCAGTATAAATATTTAGTACTTAAATTGAAATTATGTATTTTATGTGTTAACTTCCTAAAGATGCTATCTTCTTTGAAAAAAGAGACACCCTAAGGCTATTAACCACATTCCCATAATTATACTAATGAAGATGAGTTTCCTAATGCATTCAGTCATAAAATCAGTTCCTGATTACTAGCTGTTTTCAAATGAGAAATCACTTCCATAGCTACAGGGCAGTTCAGACAAAACAAATATAACATAGGAGTAGGCCAAAATTTAAATTGAACATCAAACTTCATAATTTTAAAATTTCCTATTCCTCTCTAAAAAAACCTCTGATTGCTTACGATGTTGAAAATACATAAAAAGAAAAGTCGGTGTCTCTGTCCTCTAGAACAAGTTAGAAGAATAGTATGTGTTTTTCCCATGTAGTTTAATGAATATTAGTTTGGTGTTTATGTTTGTTCTAAGTCATGTTATCATTTTTGAACTACGTAAGCTAATTTCAGTTCCAACTGTTACGGTCAGAAACACCATATGATTAAGCAAGAGGATGGCATGTCCAGTGTCCTAGCAAGTAGCTGGGAATTTAGATATAACATTGCTATTTAGTCAAAGAGCTCACAGGATACTTTTGCAAAGCCAAGTGAGATTAAGACATTAACATCTATCTTTTTTTCCCAATGGACACCTTATTCAATCCAAGCAATAAACTGGACTTGAGGGACCTAAAAAGCTTAATGTTTTGTCTTTGTCTCAAGGCATTTTGAATCTGTCAAGGACTCCCATGTTCTCCAAGTTCAAGTAGGTAAGAAGGCTCCACAATGCTGGGAATAGGGGAGTTACTAGCACTAATGAGAACAATTATGACTCCTTATACAAAGAAGAAAGTGTTTTGAACTCTACATGTGTTTTCCTATTTGCTGATATAATCATCCTAGAAGTCACGGAAATTCTCTGAAACAAAGTAGATAAGAAGTCTGTAGTGAATCCTGAGGCAGAGTGAAATAGAGGCAGAGATGATGGGCATACCACTGGATATAGTTGTAGATCTACAGAAATGTGAGTGTCTCTTAAGAAATTTAAAGCAAAAGAAAAATATAATATATATAATCAAATTTTATAGTCAAATAATAACAGCATTATAATCCTTCATACTAGTAATACATATAAATGAATGGCTATTGTAATAATAATGAAGAAGTGGAGAATATTGCATGAGAATAGAAATACTCACTTTTGTTTTCTAAGCTGAAAATTGAATTTTCAAAGTTATGGAATTGAATGAACAGAAAACTAGACCTGAGCTAAAATATTGGGTTTTATCTTTACTGAATGCTGAAATTTGGGTGAGATGCTTGAGCCTCCCTCTTCAGCTAAAAAATATGAGAGTTTTATAAGAATATAAGAAGATAATGGGTGATAAGGAATAGTGACACATGATGCTGTCATTGCTAATAGAAATTCTAGGTTTACAGAGATAGGAACAAATGTTAAGAGGAGAAATTGTCTTTCCAACAAAATCTGAGCTAATTACCTTCATTAATTTACTGTGGGTATTGTAACAAGTTTTCAAGAATTTAGAGGATAAAACAACTCAAATCCATTGCATTAAATGTTTGGAATTCGGCAGTCTGACAGTCACATTGGGCTAAAATTAGCATTTGCTTCATTACAGAGGCCCAGAGGAAAAACGTTTCCCTGTCTTCTACCTCTAGAGATGGTCCATATGCTTTGACTCAGGGCTCCACTTGCTATTTTCAAAGTTATTTTGACTGGGTTGACTGCTTTCTAAATCATTATCCATCTAATACAGGATAATCTCCATATTTTGTGGTTCATGTATTATTAATCTTTATTACCTCTGAAAAATTATCATTTGTCATGTAAAGTGACAATTTGCAAGGATGAGGATGTAGACATTATCTGGAGACCATTATTCTGCCCTTCACATCAACAAAAGATTCAGTGACTGCATCTATGATACTCCTGGTAACACACCTGAGAAGGCCTCCAATGCTCCAAAGCTCCCATTGAAGTTGGACTAAGATCCAGGTAGTTCATTGCAAAATGATATGTAAGAAATGATACAGAAGTAAAAGTCTAAAATGATAATTTATTTATCTAAATGATAACAAATTTATCTAATGATATCAAATTTGTTATCTAATGACAACAAATCTAAACTTATCTAAAATTTAAAAATGTATTTCTCAGAAAATAAGAATAATTCATGACTTCTCCACTGTCATATTAATTTTTATAGTGCTTAAACATTTTAAATAAAACATATCAAAGATATTCAAATAGATAAATGAAAACATGGCATCTTTTCATTAAAATAGGGATTATATTAACAAACTATAACACAGATAGTGATAAAACAATAGAAACCTGACATGAAAGAAACTTTGGAAGTGAAAATTATACCAATTCAAAATGAAAAAGAAAAAGAAAATTTAAAATAGCAAAAGATTTTGAATAAGTGGTTAATACCAACTTGAATGATTCTGATGAAAAAGTAAGCTTTGTTTTTCTTTATTAAATGTATCCATAATAAGACTCCTTTGAGTTCTTAAAAATTGCTTCTTTCACAGGTATTGTACAATTGATTTGTCTTAAAAAATTTACCAACCCCAAGGTCACTTAGATTTTTATCCTATGTTTTCATCTAGGAATTTATAGCTTTTCATTTTACATTTAAGTCATGGTTTATTTTACTAATCATGTCATCTGATTATTCATTTTTTTCCTTATCAATCTTCACTTCTTTTTCTTTTTTCATTTCACTAGCTAGGACTTTGCTATGTTGAATAAGAAAAGGAGACAGAGAGGATATCTGTCATTCTCAACTGCAGGAGGAATGTATATGATGAATAAGACTGATGTTAACATTTCATATAATCCTCGAATATGTTGAAAAACTCAATATCCTTAACTTATTAAGTATAACATCATTCTAAACCTAGAATGCTAATCCTTTTTCTTTATTGATTTATTTCAACTCTTTAAAACCATTGATAGGTAGTTTGAGCAGGGCTACAACATTGTCCTTGATATGCAGATTCATGTTTTTTAATTGAGAATGAACCTGAGTTGTTTCAGTTATAATGGTAAATGGTTTGAAGAACACAGCTATAAATATTTCAAATGTACCCTTCAAACAAAACAAAATTACTTAAATGACAACCACTCAAGTAAGCCATTTATGTAAAAACTGTGACAATTTTTATGCTGCTATTATTATAATAAACTATTGAATATATGAACTTCAGGAATTAAAGGTTAAAAAAATAAACAGCAAACAAGTGTTAAAAGTAACTGAAAACAGTCACCATTAATTATGAAAAAATAAGTTTTTATCTGACCTCTGTTATCAATTGTGTGTTTATGAAGCACAGAGACATACATTAAAATGATAAGGATTGAAATATATTTAATTAAAGAAAAATTTTTAAAAAACTGTTTCATCTATGCAAGCTATGGAACATATAAAACTTTCTCTATGAAAGTATATTCACAATAGATGACTGATAACAAAGCCAGTGAATGTTTTTGATCGAATTGCAAGAGAAATCATTTCAAGTGGTAATGATATTGATAAGATTCAAACAATATCCCAAAATATGTCATTTTGTCATGTTGAGTACTTAGAATTGAAGATGGCAAAGTATCAGATGTAAAATCTGTCCTCTTTTCTGTCTTGCATCCCTCATTCTTTTCTAAAATGAGTTACAGACACCAGCACTCCCTCCCACATGGAAGAGAAGGTGTCATCGAAACTACATCTCTACAGCAAAGCAACAAAGGAAAACTGAGATGTCATTATCTCTCTTTTACCCTGAAGAACTTCATTCCAGAGTGGTCCCATCTTTTCCTCAGCAGAAAGAAATGCTACAGGGAGAGAACAAGAAAAGTATGGGCAGGCTTTGCTTGCCCTTTAACCTAATCTATTACCTTAGATCATGCCCTTTGTTCAATCAGGTTGCTACATGGCTGTTTATTGAACCTAAGCATAGAAAAGGAGTTTTCCTATGCAGACCTTTATTTACAAAAGAATTTTAAGCTTTTCTCTTGTTAAACTTTCTTTGTTGCAGAAGTATCTATTGTGACTCTTAAAGAAATGTATCACACCTTTTCTACTATTACAGTATTTATTTAATCATGTTTTAAAATATTGTTTTATTATGAAAAGTGAAATAAATATATGTCTATGAGCTTCAGACAAATACACTTGACATATTTGATATTTCTAAACAAGTGAATATATATGAGCAAATGTGTATAAATTGGATAGATCTTATAAATATTTGAGTGAATTAAATGCATTTCAGTGTAAATAAAGTAACAATATTTGATTTAAAAATATATAAAAATGGGCCGGGGATTTAGCTCTGTGGTTTCACTGCCTGCTGCGCAAGTGCAAGGACCAGAGTTCGATCCCCAGTACCAATAAATAAATAAATAAATAAATAAATAAATAAATAGTAAAAAACAGCATAGATTGTTAAACACATATATGTATGTAAAATGAGAAATGCATGGGAATCATAAAACCAGATTCATAGTAAGCAATGTTTATGCAAAAGAAGGGATAAAATCCAGGGCATGTACACAGAAAGATTTAATACAATTGGGGAGAAAGTACTTCTGTGCTTAATGTATGTAAGAAACATCTCAAATTTTTTTCAAAAGAAAGTTAATAAAATATAAAGGAGACAATATTTGCATATATTATCATAAAATCTATAATAACATTCTGAATGATAGTGGTGTATTTAGTTATTAACTTATTTATGTCAGGGCATTTTTTGAATATTATGCTCATATTTTCAGAAACTCTAAACAAAGTGTTACACAGTTCTAAAAAGAGAAAAAAGAACCAAGAGTAGTAGCATGTACTACAGAGGATTGAAACCATTTAATACAGAAAAAAAATATAACATGGTTCTAGAAGACAATAGGTCCTGAGGGTGTGACTATGCTAAATTGTGGCGCAAAACTTGTCATAAAACTTACCAGGAAAATATCGTTCTACAAGTTACCTTCTTATATGTTTCCAAAGGGACATTATAAAGGAAGTACTAGGAGGCAGTAAAAGGTAATGATTAAAATGAGGATTTTTGAATCACAGTTCTTGAGTGGGAATCATGGATCAAACATTTATTTTCTTCATTATTTTGGAAAGTTAATTATATCACTGAGACTTAGATATCTGATCTATAAAACTGAGCCAATGAAAGACCCTAAGCCATAAGATGTTAAAAGGTTTCAGTAAGGTAATGCACAGAAATCTCTTAGTGACATGAAGTCTTATGATTAATTGTTTATTATGTAAATATTTATTTTTATTGCCAACCATCTGTAGACTTGATATTTAGCATAATCAACATAAGACATTTCTTATATTTGTCATTCTGAAAATAAATATAAACTGTAGTTTAAATTTAATATTTTTTATTAAAAATACAGAAATCATGTTCTAAATTTACCCAAAATGAGCCATTTCCTATCAAGATGTCATCCAACAACCTACACATATTCACTGATATTCTGCAAGATCGTATCTCACTATTTAAAAGTCAAATTTCTGACTTGGTGACTAAAAACTGAAAAAATCAAGAGGAAAGGACTAAGGAATTGTTTCTGAAAAAATGAAACAATAAAAAAAGAATGATTGTCTTAACAGTAAGCCATATGGCTTTCTCCTAGTTAATCATGGAAAAAAAGAGGTGAGGATTATACTTTAAACTATTTATTACTTTAAACACTGATAGTATCATTTTCTTCTTTTCTAGTCCTCATGTCACTAGTAGATGTTAGTTGGAAGAAGACACCACCTGACCTCCTAAAGACAGAAAAAAACTAGACAGATGTTTACACAGATAAATAAGACAGAGCCACAATTAATTGGCATTTGCATTCCTAGCATTTAGTATTAATGACTAGAAATATTAAATATAATCAGGATTTTAATAAATATTTCTTGATAAATGATGAAGCAGAAAATAAAAGCATAGAAAATATTTTAAAAATATTTGAATCAATGTTTAAAAATATAGCAATATAGACCTTAAAATACCAGCAAGGTGCCAAAGTATTACATGCAAGTTTGTAATGAAAATGATTATATTATCTAGCAATGGTTAAGTCACAGTCAATGAAGTATATTATGAAGCAATATCAATTGTATTTTTTTAAGAAAATTTACTTAAATAATTTAAATTAATAGAATCTATATAGTTCTCTGAAACTTCTAGGTAGAAGAACTTAATTCATATCTTATTTGATTTGTAATATAAAATCTTTCTAAAATCATTATAGTATTGAGTAAGTTGAAAATTACCATGGAGGGCAGATATCATAACTATCTAGTCTTTCAAGAGGTAAAGCTATAGGTAGTCATATCCATTCCTTTTAAGGTAGAAATCTGTATTTGCAAGCAGATAATAAATAAGACCTTTTGATATAAACATTAAGAAATAACTCTAGGTTCTTTCTCTCATAGTTTTCTCTCAATAATATATATATTCCTCTCTAATTTTCAGAAGTTAGGTTTTCATTTCAGTATTCAGTATCAGAATATAATCTTTCTTTACTATTAACTTCAAATATGCTTTATAAAAATAACATTTTGGAAGACATTTCTAGAATGTCATCATAAACTTTGACATATGCTTGACTTTAATTAAAAGAAAAATGAAAGGATCATCTTCTACCTTTCATACACACAAACTTGAATATCAGCATTCCCATCTTTACTAAAAGAACATTTTTGATAAATTTTTGAAAATCAGTGAATTTTCTTCAACCTTTCACAGAACTAAGGTTATAGTGAAAATGCCACCAAAACTCGAGAGTTGAATCTAAGTAATTGTATTTAAAACCTCAAGAAAAAGAAATATGTGCCTTCAACTTCTTAAGTCTACACCTGATAAGGTTAAATGTAGCAAATTTATTGTAAAGCATGTAGAGAGAAAATTAATGTTTTGAAGAGTAAAAGCAAGAGTCAATGACATTGAAACAAGAAAACAATAAAGAAAATTAGCAAACCAAAATGAATTATTTGATAAGTTAAATGAAACTGATAGACCTCTAGCCAAATTAATAGCCATGTAAAGTAGCCAAGCTATTTACATGGACAGATTTACTAATATTAGAAATATAGGCAGAGTCTTTTAATTGATTAAAATTTACTAGGACATTGTTATGGTTTAAATATGAAGTGACCTCAAAGAATCACATATTGAAGCCTTTATCCCAAGGTAGCAATGTTCAGACAGGGCTCTGGAGAGGAACACGAGGGCACTGAGCGGGCTAGTAAAGGATTAGAAATAATCGGAAGTAGGTCACCGGCAAGTTGGCTTTGAATTGTACGACTTTTTTTCTGTCTCTTTCTCTTTCACTCTGCTTTCTGGCTGTCATGAGTTGAGCAGCTTTCTTTAGCCATTCCCTTCTTCAGTGATATTTCTGCCCTGTTGCCAGTTTACCATAGATTGAAAGCTCTGAAACTGTGAGATAATTTTTTTTTCCTTTAAGTTGTGTCTGTCAGCGATGAAAAGTTTCCTAACACAATAAGAGAATGCTCAGAGCAGTATGCTTGCACGTTTAATATGACAGTTCAGATAACTAATTCATTGAAAGTTTAAAACTACCAAAAACTAGAAGTATAACAAGATGATCTGCATATGCCTACATGGATTAAAAATTAAATTAAGAACTAACCACATCCCAAATTAAACAATGTTGAATGAATGTTTTCAAATATCAAAAAAAGAATAATACCAATTATCCACAATCTCTTTTTGAAGGTATAAAATAGAAGGAATAATTCTGAAGTATTTTTATGAGTTTGAAATTACCTTAATTCTAAAGCCAAATAAATACAAGAATGGCAATTGTTACAACTTTTCATGATCATGGGCATAAAGCTTTTAAATATAATATTAACAGATTACTATCCACAATACAGATAAAAGTTGAGATATCACAACAAAGTTGAATCATGCCACGAAAGCAGCACTGTTTAAATAGGAAAAGTTGCTTGTGGTAAACAATCACATTAAGAAACTCAAGGAGTTGAGAATGTTTGAAGTATATATTTTCTTGTTTTGGGAAGAACTCACTTAGGAGTGGAGGTCTTTTTCTCTTTCTGTAATACTAGTGATGAATAAGAACTAGTTTGTTCTCTTTGTGAAGACTGAAGAGATTTTATTTCTAATTATTTAATTTATATCCTGAACAGGGTTAGCTTACTTTCTAACTTAACCAGTGAAGCTTCAGTCTTTTGTCTCTGTAGACAGAATAGGCTAGTCTGTATTGCAATTATAAACATAATAATTATTTCTTTAACTCACAATGCATATCCATCTTTTATTGCTATATTGTGCCAGTCAGGAAGCCTCTATTTCCATGTTCCTATAATTAGTTGCTCAGTGAAATAAAAGACAGAGGTATCAAGTTGCACAATACCTATTAAAGTGTCTGGAAATAATAGACATTATTGACTAAGAAAAGTCATGTAAAAAGATATAGAAAGGAATACTCTCAGAGGTCCAAAAGGTGAATAAAACCTGGAAAACTATAAACTGCCTTAAGCCATGCACCACTGAACAGAATGTTTTAACGTATATAATTAATGCCTTTCACCTATCATTTGTACAAGCTGGTATACACATCACAACACTATTTTATTGGTTGAAAAGAACATTCTAAATTTGAAATAGTTTTTAGTCTCTTTCTGAGGATACACATTCATCTGAAGATAAACATGCCTTTTTATGAAATATAAAAGATCCATACTAATAAACAATAAAATTTTGTTTCTCATAAAGTCTATTTGAATATAGTACTATCAAATTAGTAATTTTTTATTTTTTATTTCAGTATTATAAACATGTAGTTTTGTTTTGCTTTGCTTTGCCAGGCTGTTATCAATTTTCAATTCAATTCATACAACATATTTAAAGGTAAATTTATCAGAACCTACTTAATGTGAGGTTAAATACCTGTCATTCATATACATAATGCTTCATAAAATCTTTCATAATATTTTTTCTGGAAAAATACATTATTCTAAGCTCACCTTTTATTCTAACTTTAGGTAGAAATCAGTGACCTCTTAAAAGCTTCAGGTTCCTTTAGAGAAAAATAAAATTGGAAAAATTCTAAGTGGTAGAGATAAATATCATTGTAACTATAGTGGCAATGTTTCTAAGACACTGTAATGAATAGAACTCCAAGAATAGAATAATATTTATTGATATTTTCTTGTTTCTTAAATATTGGATTTTAGTACCTATTTAATTTTTTTATCCGTTATGCAACTGCTAACTAATATTTTGAATCCTAAAAAAGCTAACATTATACTCTATAAATCCTAGGAACAAAAATCAGTAAAACAGTTTGATGGATAATAAGATGAAATATTGTACACAATGCTTGGCTATAATGAATTACAGTTATCAGTTCTGTATTAAGGATGAATATATTTGTAGAGCTCTTAAATATAACTTTATTAAGAGTTCTTAACTTTAATTTTAGTTTTTGAAATAGAGCCTCACTTTTACTCCAAGCTGATTTTGAAATTATTAGGTAACTCAGATTGGCTTTGAATTCATGATGTCTCCTGTGAGCCACCATGACTGACCCATCCTGTTTTCCTTTGTTAAGTAAATAGACATAACATATCTTGCATGTTCAATATACTATGAGCATAATGTAACCAGCATACTGATTTATAAGAAACGATAGGTTTATGTTAAAACATTTCTAAAACTTTTAAATATGTGAAGTTTCTCATATATTTAAAAATATAACTAAAATAATCTAGCCATCCCAGTACTAGGTATACATCCAGCAGAAGTAAAATACTCTGAAAGTAGACACCCATAATCCCATATTTATTGCAGCACTATTCACATTGGGTAAAAAAATGGATAACTTCAGTGTCTATCAATTGATAAATGGATAAAATAAATGCAGTACACATATGCAAGGAAATATTATTTAACTTTAAAAAGAATAAAATAGTGTCATTTTATAACATAGAAATGAAATAAACCAGGAACATAAAGACAAGTATCACATTATTTTACTCATATGTGGAATCTGAAAAATTTGATCTCATACAATTTGAGAATGACATTATGGTTACCAGAGGCTGGGGAGCACATAGGTTAAAAAGTGATGAAGGAAAGTTGATTAAGAGGTATTAAGTGGCTGTTAGAATTAAGATGGAATGGGGCATTATTGTACACTAGAGTGAATATAGATAGCAATAATATACTATGCATTTCATAAAAACAGAAGAAAGGAATTTTAAAAATGAAGAATTACAGTAATACCTCAATTAACAAACAAAAACATTTGGAACAATTTTGCTTAAATTCACAAACTCCACATTGGGGGACAAACACAGCCATGGCCATCTTAACAATACAAACCAAAACACAGCCATCTTCCCCAAAATCATAAAACAAATTAACTTCATAAAGTGAGGTACCTGTGTATTTAAGGTTCATGCTTTAAATCCTTTTTTTTTTTTTTTTTTTTTTTGGTACTGAGGATCAAACTCGGGTCCTTGGGCTTGCAAGGCAGGTGGCAGAACCACTGAGCTAAATCCCCGGCCCCATGCTTTAAATCTTATTTAATTATTTACTATACAATGTATGAATGTATCAAACAACACAAATTGCCTCATTAATATGTACAATTTTATAACATTATGTGTCAATAAATCAATTAAAGAAAAAGATCTTTTGAGGTCAATTTAATAAAGTTTAAACATAATCACATATTCCTTGAATTTATGATATGAACATTTTTAACTCCACAAGTTATTTCAGAATGTTTTTATCTTAAAATTTTACTAAAGTTTAAAAATCACACCGTTCTTAGGTGTAGTTTTTAGGACGTGATTTGATCCTGGGGCATCATACTCATCAGTGGATTAGGCATCTGATGAGTTTTATAGCTAAATGTAATTTGGGAGATGAAGGCTGGAAAAGGAGAATCACAGGTAGAGTAAGCTGGAAAGATGAATCGCTCTCCTCCTATCTTACTCTCTCTCTGCTTTGGTCCCATGTCATAAGCAGGCCTCCTCTACGATGCCCCTCTGCGGTGCTGCTCTGTCTTGGAGCCAACTGACTGGATTTAACGTTTTACAATTTGTGAACCAAAATAAATCCTTCCTCATTTAAGTTGTGGATGGCAGGTATTGTTTCCCAGCAATGAAAAAAGTAACTAAGACAGATTTTGGTTCTGAGAGTGCAATTGTTGCTTTGATGCCACCTGACCATGGGGATTAGAAACCTTTGGAAGTGGCCTGTGGGAGAAGTTTGGAAAGGTTTGAAGATGCTTCCCAGCGAAGCAGCCCTAGGATTTTGTAAGCCAAGCTTGATTAGAGATTTTAGGTGGAACTTTGAAGTTGAGAATGCTGATAGAAATGCAGCCTGTAAAGACCAGGCTCAAGAGGTTTCAATTGGGAAGTAGGACTTCACTGGCAGTTGGACTCTATTCTGTAGCAGAAAATTTATCTGAATATTACTCATGTCCAGAGATACTGTGGGAGACTGAGATTAAGGGCATCATATTAATTAATTAGCTGGAAGAAATTGCAAGACGGTCTAAAGTTGAGGTAGCAGCATGGCTATTGATGGGGGTTGTTAGCTATCTCCATCAAGAGCAAAGAGCTCAGGAGAATGATTTAAAATGTTTTGAATCTGGCCAGAAAGGAAGCTCCTGTAAAGTTGGGGCTTACAAAGATGGAGCAGAGGAGAACTTGATTGTTTAAAAGAGTAGCATTAAAAAGCCAAATAATTTGAACAGGACAATAGAAAAGATGGCCTGAGGGCATCACAAGGAAGAACAGTGCACCACTCTTTGCAGGTTTAAAAATTGCAAAAGTCAAAGACTTTGCTTTGAAAAGAGATCATCAGTGGATCATGCTCCAGAATGGTGGTGGCCTAAGGAATGGGACTAGATTAGATTTCTCAGAATTCCATTCACTATGCTCGGCCACCCATGCACTCAGAGGCCCCTGCAGCTGTGATAACCAACCCAACTCCATCTTGAGTCTTACCACCATTGTGTGCCTGTGCTTGGACAAAGCACCCAAAACCCAGATCCTGTTTGGGAGAAAACTTGCTACAGTTGCAGGATGTTTTGTAGCTCACCTACTGTGTGAAACCTCCTCTTGCCCCCACTAACCTGGCATGGTTCTGCTTGTATAAAATTTCACTTGTGCTCCCTTTGAGCCCTATCCAACTGAAAGCAAGGTTTAAAAGGAGAAAGCAAACTGCTTCTCAGCACTGAAAATTATTTCTAGCACTAGCCCCCTCTCAGATGCTAGCTTTAAATAAAAGAACTCAATTCTGGCTCAGAGTGGGGTGCATCTCTATATCTATAATTCCAACTCACTCGCCTATAATGCAACTGCTAGCAAGATGCAAAAAGTGTCAGCTACTGAAGCATACATACCTAGCTATCGTCCATGTGCGTGCTGGTTTTACATGTATGCAGGATGCAGGAGTGAGACTGCAGAGGTTTCCACCTGGATTTCAGGGGAAGCCCTGAGAGGCCAGCAATGTGCTCCTGAGACAGCAGTGTGTGTATCTGCAAGGGTGAAGCTGAAATTCCAGTGGAGGAACGTAGGACATCTGAGGAAAGCTGTGAGGACAGAGCAAAGGTGGGGCAAGAGAGAGGTCATGATGTCTAAAATCACTGGCAGTGCCATGGGTGGGGTGGGGTGGGGTGGGGGTCAAGTCCATTGGAGTTCACATCTCACCACATCTTGATCCTGGTGTTAGACACCGAACTACAGGATTTAATATGTGCCCTACTGGATTTCAATCTTGTTTTGGTTCCGTTCCTTTCTAGCCCCCCTTTTAACCTTTTGGAATGGGAATGTTTATCCTATGCCATTGTATACTGAGAGTGCTTAACTTCCTTTTCATTTTGATAGGTGTTTAAGGTGAAGCATTTGCCTAAAATCTTACAGGAAATTTGGAATTGAACTTTTCAGCAGTGGTGAAACTTTTAGAACTTTGACAATTCTTTGAAATGGACTAAATATATTTTGCATAAAAAGAATGGCATTAATATTTTGGGGTTTAGGAGTAAAATGTTATGACCTACACCCCTCAAACCCTCATGTGCTCATAGGTGGGGCCGGGAGGTGATTAGATCATGGGTTCATCAGTCGATTAGTCACATTATAACTACATGTGATTTGGAAGGTGAAGCCTGGTAGGAGGAAGTGAGTCACTGATGGTGTGGCCTGGAAGGGTGTGTTTCTCTCCCCCTTCCCTTGATCCATCTCTCTGTGCTTTGGAGCCATGTCCTAAGCAAGCCTTCTCTACCATGTCCCTCTGCCATGCTGCCCTGCCTTGGAGCCAGGTGATTATGGACTGAAACGTGTACAAATTGTGAGTCAAAATAAATCTTTTCTCCTTTAAGTTCCGGGTGTCAAGTATTGCATCGTAGTAACAAGAAAGTAACTAAGAGAGATTAGAATAAGGATTTTGTGTTTTATAAGATTAAGTAAATTTAGATTAAAATCTACTATTTAGTCTATTTTACCATAATCTTTTTTTAACATATTAATAATTCTTTTTCCTATAATCCCCTCACCTCTTTCCACCATTAAAACTACATATAGGGTGGTACATGTAAGCAATTAAATATAAAAAGGAGACCTTTTTCAGCTTATTTTTTCTTCTCAGGGACAATTTAATGTGAAAATGGTAATCTTTTCATTTGTTTGATTTATGCCTTTAGAATCTAGCACTGTAACAACTATTCATTGTTAATATGATGTCAACTTGAGTGTCTCACTTTTACTCTTTGTTATTCATGAAACTCAGCAGGAACATTAAGGCTGCTTAAAACAGTATTAGATGGCTCCCACTTTTCTCAGTCAGAAACTAATAAAAGTATTATACTGGAAACATGATTACTAATTCCAAGCAGTTTAAAATTTTAAAAAATCTGTTTTTTCATAAAAATATGGGTAATACATTTTTTTTTTCTGGCCAGAACTTTTTGTGCTTACAGAAAATGCTTTAATTTTCTACCTAGGTGTTATATTTTCCATGAAGTAAACTATTTTAAATTCTGCTCTTCTGAACAATAATATCTTGAATTCTGCTAATAGTCTGTAAAAATTTGAGTTTAAATTTATAGGTCTATCAAAATTTTGTGCCTTTTAAATGACCTTAAAGATCCTGTCATTGCTGCTCCTATACAAGATCTGAATAGTTAACATTATTTTTCTACTAAAAAGCCTAGAAATGAGCCAGTTGTGTTGGTGGATGCCTATAATCCCAGCACTCTGAGAGACTAAACCAGAAAGACCTCAGGTTAAAGCCCAACCACGCCAAGTTAGTGAACAATTAAAAGAAAACGAGATCAGGAGATAGCTTAGTGGCAAGTCCTTGGGTTCAATCTCCAGTTCCATCCACACATACAAACATGGTCTAGAATTGTACCCAATGCTTACCCATCTAAGTCACAACTTCAAAATGAATTTTCATCACAAAGTTGAAATAGTATATTAAATTTTAATACCTGCTTTTTTGTGTCTAAAGACAACATTACAATTTAACTTAAAAATCTTTATTGGTTTTGTTTTTTAATTTAGTTTAGAATCGGGAAATATAAAATAGAATAAGTGTTCCAATGGGTAAGCTGGAAAGATTGAGATACGTGGCTGGAAAAAGCAGAAACAAAGAAATAATGCTAGTAAGTCATTTCATAGTTTCATTTGAGGTTGGAGAAAAGGAAACAGAATGATAGAAATTAATTGGTTCACTTCAGGCTACTTTTTGTAAGGATTAAAGGACATCATAAGCATTCAAGCAAAGGAAATTTTGTCAGGCTGATTGGTTTTGGAAATGTGGTGCTCGCTCCATATCAATCTCTGTTTCCCCCACCTCAACTGAGAATTTAACCATGGGGATTTAACCACTGAGCTACCTTCTCAGACATTGTTATGTTTTACTATAAGACAAACTCCTACTAGATTTTCCAAACTTATTCGATTTTCCTAATTTCTTCAAGGTCAGATAACAATTTGATTTCTGTACAGTGATATGGGACTTTGGTAAGACTAACTGCATTATTTTTTGAACTGATCTATTGGGGCTTTCCCACTGCAGGAGCTTAAGTTAAATCAATATGTATTAATGCTTACCGATGCTTATCAATGGTTAAGCTAAATCAATGTCAATATTTTTATTAAAATGTTTTCATTGCCTAAAAATTACTATTTCTCAAAATATGTTCCCCAGCTCACTTGTATCAGAATTATCTGTTAGACTCACCAAAAAATATTGATTTCCTGACAGCAACCCTAAATCATTAAATAACCAAAAATGAGAAGCAATTTGGAGCTGACTTCCAAAAAACCATTTACTTACATTTACAAGGGTAATTGATTTAAGAGTTTCCCCACTGTCTGCATAGAAAGATGTTTACATCAGAAAACAGGGTGCTTTCTCCCTGTTGTTCTTAGGCTGAGAGAACGGCAGCTGTGCTAGTTTTCCTAGGTCAGGTTCACAGTTTGTGTTTGGGTAAATAAAAGTCTGTCTCTGAGTAGGAAACTTTGTGTTCATATCATAAAAAATAAATATAGATATAAAAACATAACAATCACTAATTGTCTTAGTATTTTCCAGCTGCTAATAAATGAATACCAGATAGTGGGTCGTGTAATTTCTTCCTTGATTTCTTCTTCAACCCATTGGGTATTTAGGAGTCTATTATTCAATTTTCAAGTCTTTCTAAATTTTCTGTTGTTTATTCTGATTGATTTGTATTTTTATTGCACATTTATCTAATAGTAAGCATGAGGTGATTTTGATTATTTTATAACTACTTAAGCAGGTTTTATGGAGTAGTATGTGATCTATTTTGGATAAAGTTTTATGTGCTAAAGAGAAGAATGTATACTTTTCTGTAGTAGGGTGCAGAGATCTATTAAGTACATATGTCCAAGGATGTTGCTCAACTCTGATATTTCTTTATTGATTTGTTTAGATGATCTATTTCTTTGCAAAAGTGTGGAATTGAGATCACCCGCTATGATTGTGTTAGTATTTATTTAGTCTTTTATATTCAGGAATGTTTTTTCATGAAGATATTTGCTGCAGTATTTGATGGATAAATATTTATAAATGTTATCTCTTCTTGTTGGATTGTCCCTTTAGCTAGTATGTAGTGAACTTATTTGTTTCTTCTGATTGATTTTGGATTAAAGTTTGCAATGTCTGAGGCTAAAATGGGTACCTATGCTTGTTTTGGGAGTCCTGATTCATGAAATACGATTTTTAGTCTATGAATATCTTTTCAAATTAGATGAGTTTCTTGGAAGCAACAGACTGCTGGTTTCTGTTTTTTGATCCAGTTTGTGAATTTGAAGAGTCTCCATTATTTAGAGAGCTGAGGTCATTGACATTGAGAGATATTACTGAAAGATGTTGATTAATTACTAACATTGTAACTTACCCATGTAAGTTAATTAGATGTCTTGTAGGCAGTTAGACAGAGCAGCCCTCGAGGAGCCAACATGGAGGACAGTCAAGATATATTCACTGAAGGACAGTTTTGTAAAAGTAGAGAAACTACTGCACCCATGTGCTTCCCTTAGGGATGACTAGAAGTGATTGATATTTTAAATAGGTATCAATTACCTGCGTGGGGAACCAAGACCTTCTAGGGAAGCTCCCTGACCCATCTTTTTTTTTTTTTTTTTTTTGATACCAGGGATTAAACTTGGGACTGTGTGGTTGCAAGGCAGGTGCTGGAACCACTGAGCTAAATCCCCGGCCCTCCTAGCCCATCTTTTACCAGAAATCCTTGTTCATTTCTTGTATGACTGCTATGTGAGTTGCTTCCCATTTGATCCCAATTTAATCAATATTACCTAAGCAACTATACTTGTCATAATTTTATTGGTTACTCATAGTTTTGTCCCACCTCATGTCCACCTTGTGATTTCTCATTGGATCAACACTACCAAAGTGACTATACTTGTAATCTTACTAGTTGACTGCAGTTTTGTCTCACCTTGACCCTGCCCCACCTTGTGGTTTTGCTCCATAAAAATACCACTGGGAAACAAGACCCCCAGGCAAATCATTTTCCTGTCCCCTTTCTGTCTCTCTTAGTCAGAAGCTATCTTTCTCTCAATAAATTTTTCCTAAATTTAATGTTCATTTTTCCTAGAATTCATTCTTCGATTTTAGAGAACACAAACTCATGCTTCAGATATCTAGCAGGTATCATGAAATCAACCAATAACAAATGCTGGCAGGGCTTTGGGGAAAGAGGAACCCTGCTCCACTGCTGGTGGGAGTGCAGACTGGTGCAAGCACTGTGGAAATCAGTATGGAGATACCTCAAAGAACTAGGACTAGAAATCCCATTTGACCCTGCTGTTCCACTGCTGGGGATCTTCCCCAAAGAATTAAAAGAATCATACCACAGTGATATATGTGCGCCCATGTTCATAGCAGCACAGTTTGTAATAGCTAAAACTTGGAAACAGCCCAAATGCCCATCAACTGGAGACTGGATAAAGAAAATGTGGTTTTTCTATTTAATGAAGTACGACTCAGCCATAAAAAATGAGAAATTAGAGACATTTATTGATAAATGGATGCACTTTGAGGTGATACTCTTAAGTGAAATAAATAGGACATACATGTGCAAATATCAAAAAGTTTCTCCAGTGTGAGAAACCGAAAGTGTAAATAAGGACTAAAAGATATAATAGATAATGTGACATAGAAAGAAAAGGGGCAAAGGGGAAGAGGAAGTGGGAGGGGTAGGGGAAAGGAAAGAAGGGAATGGAATTAATATGAGAAAATGAAAAAATGGAAACAAAGTCTTTGTAAATAGGGAGGGATGGAGGGGTTGAAGGGAGGGCAGGGGAAGGGGGAAAAATAACCAAGAGAGATTATGTAAAGGTGCACATTTCCAATGATGAATGTCATTATATTTCATACCTAAAATGTATCAATGAAATAATGTTAAAAAAACAGTTATCTAGCAGGTTTGAGAGTTGTATCTGTTCCCCTATATCACTATCATTTTGCTCTTTCTTTGTTGGTCATTTAGCTTTTCTTTCCCAGTTATTTGTGTTGTTGTTGTATATCTACTAATCTTGCTTATTTTCATTTATCTTTTTTTTGGCTTTATTGGTTTCACAGTTTCTGTCTAGGATGTGCTTCAGTTTTTTCTGGAGTGCTGGTTTGTCATTCATAAATCTCTTGAGTTGTTATATTTTATGAAATATCCTTACTTTTCCATCCAATTTGAAGGAAAGTTTGGCTGGATATCTTAATTTGAGTTGGAAGTTGTTTTCTTTTTGCACATGAAAATACTTCACTCCAAGGTCTTCTCTTCTTTAGGGTTTGTATTGATAAATCTATTGTGATTCTAATGGGTTTATCTTTCAATGTGATTTTATTTTTCTGTCATTGCTTTTAAAATTCTGTGGGTTTTTTTGTTGTTGGACATGTGACATTCTAATTATGATATATGCTTGTGAGCATCTTTACTCATCATAGTTGTTTGGTGTTCTAGAAGCCTCATTCAATGTATATTGAACTCTTTTCTCATACTTTGGAAAATTTTCATTATGATTTCTGTAACCAGATTAATTATTCCATCTGTGTTATCTTCTAGTATTTTTTTTTAACTCCAATTAACCATATGTGCTCTTCTTAGTGTTGTCTAATAGCTCTTCCATGATTTTTTTTCTTTTTCTATCTTCTTTTAGGCTTTTCTAAGTACATTGTGGTAATTTACTATCTTGTCCTCAAATTTAGAGACTATGTCTTCATATTGTTCATTTTTGACAGTTTTGAATTCTACGCAATTTGTGGAATTTCTGTCTCATGCCTTTTATTGGAGTCTATATTTTTGGTGAATTTGTCATTCATGTTTTGAATTAATTTATTCGGCTCTTCCAAATTTTGGTTTCTCCCAAATTCACATTTGGGATTTTTATAGATAATTCCATAAACTTTGGGTCCTTTCCTCTTTGAATTCACCCCATTTCTTTATCTCTTCTTTAAAAAATTTATAGAACACTTTCTTTTCTCTTCATTCTTTTTTGTTTTCCTGAACATTCTTTTCTCTTAATCTGGCTTTGGAGAGTTGGAAAACCTTGGAGGGGGGTTGCCTTGTTTCCATGACCCTGTGTGTGTAAATAAATATATATGCTTTTTATTTTTCTCCTTTTTTTCCTAGTTCTAGTAGAATGAGGAGAACTTGCATTTTATACGGAGATTTTTTAGGAACATACTGCCTTCCCATGATATATTTTCAGCTTTATATGTTGTGAGATTGTATTTACCCCTTCAGCTATTTAATATATTCATGACAGGGCTGTAATTTGTATGCCTCCCTGCCAGGCAGCTCTGATTTAATTCATGTTTTGCTGCTGGTTGTTTCTGATTTGGATTCAGTTAGCTAATGTTGTATATTTAATCTTTGTGTACTCTTGTTAATATAAGATACTAAAACAAAAGCAGTCATTGTTATTTCTCACTAAATTAATATTAAGCTCAGTGGTGAATTTTTATCTTATTTTTCCTTTAATGTTCCTTAGTAATTCTTCTCATTTTTGCTTGGAATTTTCATTTGAAAGTAATACATAATTTTTTATACATATATGTGTATTCTAACCTATTCTTTTTCAATTTTTAAGAGTATAGTGAGTGGTATGCTGGAGTCGAATGGCTCCAAGCTCAAACTTTCCACTCCTTGAACAGCAGAGTTTGATAAAAGTCTCCATGGTGTTCAGGGTTCGTAACTTTGCTCTGCAGTCAAACCAAAAATTTGAAGTGAAAAAACCTTTAAGGTAGACTGCGTCATATGTCTCATGTCACTGTGGACACAAAGGTGTCTCCCAGACAACATATAGTACTTGTGTTAGCATGTTAAAACAGTCATCATTGTGCTTTTGTGTGTGTGTGTGCTTTATTTGCATAAAATGTTGTAACCATGGTGCCAAAGAAAATTAGCGATAGCAGCAGTAAATCTAAGAGGAAAATTAAAACCAAAATTGAGTTTTAGAAAGAAATCATTAGAAAATTTGTTAAAGTCTTGGAAAAATGAATTTATAAGTGTAATTTTGGGGCCTCAGAACCAATTATTTGGTTTTCCATTCTTTGTTATGGGAAAAACATGCTCAATTCTTGAACTTCTCAGTGTTCAAACACAAATTTGGAATGAATTGATTTTGTAGGTTTTCTTCCCATTACAGTGTTAAACACAGAAAATGGACAATTCATCTC
Organism: Heterocephalus glaber; assembly: GCF_053883595.1. Taxonomy (NCBI): domain Eukaryota; kingdom Metazoa; phylum Chordata; class Mammalia; order Rodentia; family Bathyergidae; genus Heterocephalus; species Heterocephalus glaber. The sequence goes on from NW_028258372.1 coordinate 28,109,951, forward strand.
CTGAATTGATAAGTATATCTCATCAGAGAAAAAGGTCATGGCCTACCTATTACTCATCAGATAAAAATGCATTCGGATTAGATGAATGTAATCTTGTGGCCAATACATCCGATGAACATAGTATCAATTGGATATGAATGTAGAGAAATCAGGAGAAAGAATATCAGACAATAATAGAAAAAAACATGACAGAACATGAGTGCATGGAGCTGCAAAATATGAAACTTATAATAAAAATATTAATTACAGTGTTGTATAAATTATTCATAGCCAAGAATACACTTGAAATTATAGTTTAAGAAACAAATTGATATGTCATACAATGAGGCTTTAGTGAAAAAAAAAAGAAAATATTACCAATGCCAAGAATTTGTTACAATTAGTGAGATGAAAATTCTTTTTTAAAATTTTTTTCCCCCTTAACTTTATTGGTACATTTTAGGTATAAAATACAGTTACATTCATCATTGGGATCTTGTACCATTATGTGAGTTTCTTGGTTCTTATTTTTTACCCCTTCCCCTGGCCTCCCTTCACCCCTTCCACACTTCCCTATTTGCAAAGACCTTGTTTCCATTTTTTTCCTTTTCTCATATTTTTTCTTTTCCCTTTTTTTCCTTTCCCCTACCCGTCCCACTTCCCCTCCACCTTTAGATCTTTACTTACTGTTACACAATATCAATTATACATTTTCAAAATTACAATATCAAGATCTAGGAGACATTACCACAGATTTTACGGAATTTAAAAGGATATAGAAAGTATATTACAAAAATCGGTTTTGAAATAAATTTGACAACTTCTAAGAAGTACTTTGGAAGACAAATTAATGAAAGTAATTCTGGAGGAAATATAAAATTTAATAGCACCTATTGAAGAAAGTATATTCCTAGTTTGAAAACCTACCTATATGACAACAGCAGGCTCATATACATTTTAACTGATAAATTATATCAAACAATTAAAGCAGAAAAAGAAGGAACACTTCTCCCCTCATTTTAGGAAATCAACATTGTGCTAATCCTAAAACTGGATAAAGATAATAGAAGAAAAAAGTATGAATATAGATAGAAATTTGTTTAACAAAACAAACTATTAGAAGTCAGATCTGTCAGGATGGAGAAAGTGGTTTTGTTATAGGGATGGCAGTGTTGGTTCAGCATCGGAAGATCCACCCCCAAAAGTCATCATTTTGAAAGAAGAAAGGAAAAAGCCATATGATCCTGTCACTTGTTTGAAGAAAAAGTATTGGACTAAATTCTACAGCTGTTCATGGTAAAAGCAATCAGGAGACTAGAAGTAGAACAGAAACTTCTCAATAGATTAAAGACATGTACTCCATACTTCCAGCGAGAATGCCTTATACGAATGGAGAAGATACAATGCTTTCTCCTTAAGGTGGGGAACAAGGGCAGATATGCTTACTCTTTATCTGTCCATTAAACTTTGAAACCTAGTTCCCACCAAAATAGTCTAGAAATAAAATGACACAACTAAGATAGGATTGGCATGGCAGAAGCAAAATCTTTATATGTAGATGAAATGATCATCTACAGAGAAAATACTAAGAAATCTCTAGGAGCCCCTAGAACTTCTACTTGAATTTAGCAGGATTAGAAAACACAAGGTATATATAAAAATTCAGGTCTGTGTATACTTGCTATAAATGAAGAATTGGATATTGAAATTTAAAAATTATGTAGGAGTACAGAGGACCTAGAAAAGTTAAAAACAAAAACAAAATCAGTGTTGGAAGACGTTTAGTATCTAATTTTAAGACTTCTTCTAAAGCTACAGTAATCAAGGCAGTGTTGGTGTAAGGAAAAACATATAGATTATTTGAATAAATCAGAGAATCTAGAAATAGAACCACACATATATGGTCCACTGAGTTTTGAAAGATTATTTAACATTAGCATTTTATAGAATAAAACTCAATTCAAGAGCCGAGGAAGAGATAGTGTTTTCAGCAAATGGCACTAGAACACCTGGTATCCGTATATAAAAAATTAACCTCAACCCTTTATTTCCATACATAAAAATAATTTGAAGGGATCTATGAACCTAAATAAGAAAGCCTAAAAATATGAAACTTTAAGAAGAAATTATAAGGGAAAATACTTATGAATTCAGGGTAGGCAAGAACTATCTAGGATACAAAAAACATGATGTATAGAAGAAAAAAATTGATAAATGAGATTCCATCAATATTTAGAACTTTAAATGACATCATTAAAATGAAAAGTAGTCCTCAAACAGACCACATTTACAATGCATATAACCTATGACCAGAATATACAAAGAATTCTTAGAGTTCATTAATAGACAACCCAATTAAAATGTAGACATAAGAAGATGATAAATAGCCAGTATAGTACAAAGAAAGATGTGCAACTCTAGAATCAGAAAAATACTAATCAGTACAATAATAATATTGAATTATACACTCATTAGGAAGATGAAGTTAAAAGTTTTAAAAGCTTTGTCATGATTTTTACTTTTTGTTGGATTCTCCCCCTTTGCGTTTAATTTGTCATGCTCAATGGATTCATTCTGCTGGGTTTCCTGGGGTTGTGATCCTCATTGTCTTTTCCTAGAGTATTGTCTAAAAGTTTTTGGAGTGCTGGTTTGGTATTCATGAAGTTCCTGAGGTGCTCTTTATCATGAAAGTATCTTATTTCTCCATCCATTTTGAAAGATAGTTTTTCAAGGTACATCAATCTGGGTTGGAGGCTGTTTTCCTTTAGGGCTAGAAATACATCACTCCAAGCTCTTCTTGCCTTGAGGGTTTGCACTGAGAAGTCTGCTGTGATTCTGCTGGGCTTTTCTTTGTATGTGATTTGTTTCTTTTCTCTCACTGCTTGTAGAATTTTGTTCTTCTGTTGGATTTCTGGAATCCTAACTATTATATGCCTATGTGTAGATTTTTTTTGATTAAGGTTAGCTGAATTCCTATATGTCTCACTTATCTGTATGTCAAGTTCTTTTCCCCTCCTTGGGAAGTTTTCTGCCATCACTTCTGTGAAGAGTTTTTTTATGTCATCTACACTCTCTCCTCTTTCTTCATTGACTCTAATCAGTCTTAAGTTATTCTTCTTTGCATCATCTAGCAGCTGCTGGATTGATTTCTCCTGTTCCCTCACAATTTTAAAGCAATTTTTCTTTTCCTCCTCACTAATTGCAATCTTATTTTCTATATGTGAAATTCTATCCTCACATTGGTTCATTCTGCTGTGCAGTCTTTCGACGGAGTTTTTAATCTCTTGGAAATCTGTTTGTATCTGTTTTATGGATTCCATTTGTTTCCTATGTTGGGATTCCATCATGTTCCTCAGATCCTCTGTTTTTTTATCTGTGTACTCTCTAGATTTATTAATCATATCTTGCACCATGAGCAAAATCTTTGCTGTTATCTGAGCAATTATTTCTGATTTCATTTTTCCCAGATCCTCTTTTGTTGCCAGTTCAGAGAGTCCAGGTGGTTGAGTATCAGATTGTTCCATCTCGTTTCCCTTTGGGGTTGCTGTAAGTGATCTGGAAGTCTGTTTTTGAGGCTTGTTTATGTGTTTTCTGATTTCCACGGTGGGGGGGGGGCGGTGTGCTTCTGTCGCCCACGTGGCTCACCTTCTGTGCCCTAGGAGCTTGGGAAGGCAGCAGGGGAGCTTCCTTCCGGGTTCTGTGACCAGCTCAGCTTCTCTGCCCTAGGAGTTTGGAATGGTGGTGAAGGAGCTTCCTTCCGGGTGCTGGGACCAGCTCACCATCTCTGCCCTAGGAGCCTGGGATTGAGATGAAAATTCTTGTAGCTATATTATTAATTATGGAGATAGTACCATTACCAGCTATTAGATTTTATTGGTCTGAAAATAATATGCATGCTGATGGACATATAAGGAATGCCATGCAATATGATTGCTTTTTGGCTATTTTGAACTGTATATTTCTCTGACAACACCACATGCAAAGCCAGAGATCCTTTGAATAAATTTAGAAAAATCATGGAAGAAATTATTAGCACATTCAAGAATGCAGTAAAACCTGGAAGAAATATAGTGATGGACAAAAGTATGATTTTGTGGCACGGATATCTATGTTTTCACCAATACATCAAAAGAAAATGCTGCAAATGTGGGATAACATTATGTAAATTATATTTGTCTATGGTTACTCCTATGATTTACATGTCTATACCATTAAAGATGTGAATCCTTCTATGCATAGGCATTCTTATGAAGTTATTTTGAAATTAATGAACAGCTTGTTATTTGAACATTGCACATTATATACACATAGTTATTATTTGAGTGTATGCCTAGCACAAGAACTTTTAGAAAAAGAAATGTACTTTTGTGGCACTACAGTGCCAAATCAAAAAATTTTACCAGTACAAGTGAAGACATAGAGAATATTATAAACTTTGGACATCATTCTGGTGTAAAATTTGTTTAAATGGACTGATTAAAGAGCCATTTGAATGTTAGCAACTTGTAAATATCATGCAAGTATATTGATCAAAGGAAAAACTAGAAGCAAAAAAAGCCCTGTTCTTGTCTTTGATTACAATAATGCAAAGAAAGGTGTTGGACCAGATTTCATCCTATTACATCAGATTACAGTTGCTAAGGAAAAACATTAAAATGGTATAAAAATTTATAATACAGATAATTTCTGGTACAACAGCTATAAATTCATAATATATACACCAGCAATGTGATACTCATAGGATTTCTATGTTAAAATTTAGAGAATAAATTATTGATAAACTATTAACCTGTGAAGAAATGCCATGGTTATAAATTACTCAAAAAAACTCAGTTTATAGAAGCTTATTTAGGATTGGCAAGAAATGCATGCAAGCGATATAGAAAATGTTATTGAAAATTGCCTGAAAAAATAGGTGCTGCTATGGCCACAGAAAAGGCCAAATGTATCAGGAAGTTTTGTGCACTCAGCACAAATCAGCCACCTTTATGTATAAAATATTTTAAAGAAATTCATGAATATATGTAAATTTCTTTTAATTTAATGAGATAAACTTGATTATTGTAATAATAGTTAATTGGTATGAATAGGAGTAATTAATATTTATATTTGGGCAGTAGTAATTCAAAGATAAACAACTAAATTTGGTATGTTTATAGACTTTTTATTAATTTTATTAGTGAAAGACTGATAAATGTGATTAGATCTGTTTGTACTACCAGTAGTTCCAGCTGCCTAATGGAATAGTCATGCATATACCACCAGTGGTGCAAGCCAGCGGGATTGTGTTAGTATGAGAGATTTGACTTTGTCCTTGTGTTTTGAGGAAAGAATTACTCCTGGTTATAACAGCATCAAATGATCCAGTCATATATCTCTTACATTGATAAACCTCGCATTTACACTTTCACCCTTTATCAACACTTTATGTAGCCTATGTTCAGTTATTAGTAGAAGTTGTTTTATGACTTGGCAGAAGAAGGGGGAAGAGACTGAAGGTTGGGTGAAACAGGAGAGAAAGTTAGAAAGGGGGAAATTGGTAGTGGGAAGAGCAATGGGTGCAAAAAATTTGATTTGATATATTTTTAGTTGGATTGAAGGGTTAGTGTTGAGGATTTAAGAACACATCTGTGGGGACAAGGATGAGACATAGGAGGAGGGAGGTGTACTTCAGGATTGAGGAAAGCTATGTGGCTGTCAGAGCCTGTTGTATAAAATTGTATGCATGTAATGTGGAAAAGAGATAAGGATGACATCAGATTGTGTGAGATATAGAAAAGCAAAAGGATTGGGTGTATAGAGGTCTGATAGTGGCTGCCAAAAAATGGCAAACTAAAAATTGAGAGGAGGAACTTAAAAAGTGGGAAAAATAAATAACAAATAAGATAATAGTATTGCCACAGGAGCTTGCAGTGAGAAACTAGATAGGGAGATGAGAAGAGGCAGAGATCATAGAAACCAACTAAATGAAAACAAATATAAGAAAAAACAAACAAGAAAATCAAAACACAGAGAATATCTGGTGGAAACTCAGTCCAAACATTTGAACAAGAAAATATATGTGTAATTCACCTGGGAACACTGCCAAAAAGCCTAGGTGTTCATATCGTTCCTTTCTCCCATTGATTGCTGTGTGATTCTGTACACCCACACCAATATCACCTCTGACCTTATCACTGCGAAAACTGAAGCTGACCCAGTTTCAAGACTGCCTTCTGCTAGCTTGCCCCTCAGGCATGATGTAGGAATTGAGAGGCAGGTTCACTGGTGGAGTCAGGGGCACACTCTTGCTCCCCCGAGGAACCTCAGTCTGTGACTGTTTGCATTTGTTGGCTGGGGAGTTTACTGGAGATGGCAACAACTGGTGGACAACTGCTTTGCTCTTCATTCTCAGGCAGGAGTCCACAAATTTCTTGGGCATGAGTGCACCTGCTGAAATCTGCAGTCCCTGTCACTCTTCCCAGGGTGTGGGAGGTGTTTCCTTGCCCTTGGTGAGCACTGGTAGGGATTTTGCAGGAAATGGCAGAAGCTGCATTTTCTTCCTTACTACTATGACATAAAGCCCTTTCATCTGCACAATTCCCTTCTTGTCTTATTTGCAATCTGATTGCAAGAGGCCACCTATGATCTCTGCAGATGAGTGTATGGTCTGGTGATATGCAAGGCAGATGCAGACTGGATTCAGCCTGTGACCAGTGGGCCAGTGGAGATACAGGACTGATGCTAGATGATTCAGACATGCTGCCTGCAACTCAGCTGGTGGGTGGACCAACAGAGCTGGAGATGGTGGTTCAGGAGTGCTTGCCTGTTAGTCAACAGGCAATCTGGGCAAGTGGGCTCCTGGGTGTGTGCTGGAGACCATGTGAATGTGCTGATGACTTGGCCTGGTCAGACTGGCACATGAGCAGAGCTGACTCTAATTTGTTCTGATTCATCTATGTAACCTCTTGCACTTGAGTCTGGAAAGGGGAGCTACCCTTCCCACGGTACTCGATGGGGAGGAGAATACAGGAAACATCATTCTCTGGTGTTTGGGGAGGGGTTATGTAGGTGGGAGCAAGTGTTGGCAAAGTCTGTCCCGGGAATCTGGACACTTGGCTCATTATCAAAATGGCTGCTCCCCAGAGCCTCAGAAGTGATGCTTCCCTTTTTTAGTTGTCCGTATGTTTGTTTGATCTACATATATTGCTTTTCTTATTAATTTTCTGCTTCAGTGTGAAAACCTGTTCCCCCCGCCATCAAACACCTTGTTCCTCAGAGAGTCTTCTCTGAGCTTCTGCAGTGTGACTCCTCCTGTAGTCAGCCATGTTGAATTCCTTGTTCATATTTTTTTAATGTTGATATTGGAGGTGAGATTACATCAATGCCAGTAATAGTTACTATAACATTATTTGAATTGTTATTGAACATTTTCTCACTGTTTTTAAGATGTTATCTCATGCAGATATTACTACAGTGCCCATTTTATAAGTGGGAAAACTCTACTTGGAAATATTTTCTTATGCAAATGAGAATCCCCAGCGTATCCTTTGCAGTACACTACTAAACTATCACTTAAAAATTTAAGAAGGGTAATAACTCTTCATTTAATAATTTGTAATATCAAGCTGCACATATTTATATTATTATTCTTGAAGATATTTCTGTTAAATTGATTATAAAAGTATGATCAACATATATCATTTTCATTCACCATTACTAGATATATTCAAATACACATATAAAATATACAGAGTAGTTTAATAAAGTAGTTATCATCCAGCTTCAGCAATAATTATCTCATGATGAAATTCACTTCAGTTTTATATCTACTCAAACTCAAATTACTTTGAAGACAATTTCAAAATATTTCATCCACATGTATTCTATACATTCTGTGTATCTTATGTTTGTAATAGTACCAAAATCCCACCATAGAATAACAACAAGAAAAACACATCTATTTATTTCTTACTAACTTTAACCTAAAATATCCAGGCAGGGTCAGAATTTCTAATTTATGAAATATAAACAAATTTTACAGTTATTTTTCTGAATACATATTCAAAAAAGATTTGTACATTGTGATTGACTTACCTATCTTCTGAATCTTTACATCTGCACATTGCCTTTTGATTCTCCTTTGTTCTGTTTTCTTTTTAGTAATTTATTTTGCAAAAAACTGATCCAAGCCTGGTGGCCAAGGTATATAATTCCAGAATCCTGGGCAACTGAGGTAGGAGGATTGCAAGTTCAAGCTCAGTCTGGGCAACTTACTAATGTAGAGAGATCCAGTCTCAAAATACAAAATTTTAAAAAGGCTGGCAATGTAGCTCAGTGCAAAAGCCCTGGGTTCAATCCCTACTACCACAACAACTTTTACTATAGAACACTTTCATGGTTTGAATTTTGTGATCTGCATCAGGGAGTGCAGTGTCACATTTTTATTTATATTACTATTTCTAAAAATATGAGGTTGCAGTTAAAGGGTGGGTCAAATTCAGGTTCAGTCGTTAGTTCTGTGTTCTGTTATTGGGCCACTTACAGTATGTACACAGCTCTCTTCTTGTTATCAGTATCGATATTCCACGACTGGATTCACTAATTCGTTAGGAATTGTAAATTTGGGATATTTTAATTCCAGTAATTATTTTTCAGTGTTATAGATGAAATTGTTAATAGAATAACTGTCATTTATAAAAATTTTAGGTCAGTTTAAAAACAGGAATAAATGTTTTATTTTACTCTGGATTTTACAGCTTTTAAGATAAACTGGTTGACAAAACTTCTAGAAGAAGGTGTGTGTGTGTGTGTGTGTGTGTGTGTGTGTGTGTATGTGCACACATACACCAAATGAAATATTTACTTTTGTGGCCTAAATCTGTATGTACTATTTCCTTATTCTTTCTGTATTTCATATTTTCTCCTCTTTGCCCAGTAGGCATCATCCCAAGTAGGCATGATACAATGTTCCATGCTCATTGTGCCCCACTCCAGAGCAGAAATCAAGCAAAGGACTATTTTAATAGTAAATGGCATTTAGAGCCAAAAAAAAAAAATACCTACTAGATATGGTTGTGGCTTTTGGATAATCATTATTTCCAGGATTTTCTATGGACCAAAATAGAAATTTTATGTACATGTAATTCTAATTTTAGATAATATCAACACCAATCACTGAAATAGTTGTAAAATTGGCTTATGTTTTGATTTCTGAGTTTATGTCATTTAAATTATTTCATGTGGCATGTATGGATGAAGTATCATATATATAAGTCACATGAAATAATTTTAGTTTGAGTGATTATAGCTTTAGCATATATATACTTCAAGGAATATATATGAATTAAAATTTAATTTTAACTTAGTAATTGTTTTTAATAGATCACTGCAAAATTAGCTAAAAATACAAGAAACTGTCAAAGGCTAGGGTCTTACTTTTCTTGTTGTTGAGGCAAAATACCCGACACCCAAAATTAAAAGGGGAAAGGTTTATTTAGCTTACAGTTTGTAGAGGTTTCAGTCCATAATTGGCTGGCTCCAAGGCAGAGTGGCACATGGCAGAGGGGCAACAGTTCATGGTGGAGGAAGACAGCAAAAGCAACAAGGGAAGAGACCTTAACAGTGTCTTCCTGGGCCTTTTATGTTATCCAGATTACTTAGGGCTGGTAGAACTTACATCCTTAATTCTAGTGCCCTTGAGCCTAGCATTGCACCATGAATCAATCATATACTCTAAATTCAGCCACCTCTGAAAAAGGCCCACCTAAGACTGCAAAAGACTTTAGTGGGGGGATGGCTCTAGACCCCAATCATAACAGCTGGGTAATGGTATCAATGTAAAATAACACAATCCTGGACATCACTACCATTTATACTGACTGAGCAGCTCTTCCCCATGAGCTTTCACTAGCTGCTTACAAGAAAAATTTAAAATACTGCAAGAGACAACAAACCATAGAGGCAGTTTCTATGTTCAGAGAGAACTACTCGGATACAAACATTGCCTGATTTCCCAAACCATTCCTCTCAAATGAAGCAAAAGACATCAGCCAATGCAGGATAAACTGGAATCTTTCTGCCTTAGATAGCTAAATGAGGAGTACAACCAAAATGTGTTTGACCACAGGGAAGAGGCAAGGAAATTTTATGAACCTAGAATTAAGCATCCCTAGAAAACAGGTATCTGTTACCACTGGGTAAAGGTGGAAAAAATAAACTCCCTTGTCTTACATCTATTTCTACAGACATAAAAGTCATTAGGCAAAATTAAAGTACAAACAAGACAATATTTTTCAAGCAAAGTGTTATTATTGTCAATAATAATCTGAGCTACATGAGAATTAATTCTACCATCAAACAGGAGGGACTGACCAGCAGGTGCTCTCTCAGTTGGACTTGCACATGAGAGACCAGTGCTGGCTCATACACAGATTTTAACCTTGTCAGACTATATGCAGTAAACCTAGCTAAATTTGACCCAGATTGTTAATCCCAGAAAATGCGTGTGATTTTAAGTTACTAAATACATGTTAATTGATTAATGTCAGTAGAAAAGAATACACCATGCAAGGCAAGAGACAATTGGGTGGCTTTGCTAAAATGCTGAAAGAATAATTATTCAACTAGAATATCCAATTAAACAAAAATATTTCAAAACAAAGAAGAAATAGCAAAGAAAAGGCAAATGTATTTTCAGCAGATGTGAACTATAAGAAGTGTTGAAGGCAAAAGAAAGATGATATCTCGTGAGCTTTATGATTTCTATCTGTATGTCTTCACAAAGCCTCATGGAAGCAGAGGAGGAGCTTTCGGGGGGGGCTTGGATCCTGGGAGCATGATACTCTTCCTGGGAGCTTCAGTGGCTTATCCCACTCATACATACATAGCTAAATGTGATTTAAGAAGAAAATCCTATTTGAGGAGCTAGGTCACTGTGGGCTCAGCCTGCAAGGGTTTATCTCTACTCTTCCCTTCTTCCTCTCTCTGTTGTGGCTGTCATGCCATGAGCTATTCCTCTCTGCCATGAGGCCCTGCCTTGGAGCCAGCTGAGTATGGACTGAACCCTCTCCTCCTTTATGTTCTGGGTGCCAGGTATTGTGTATCAGCCATGAGAAGTGACTAAGGAAAATGGGCATTTTTATTTATTAAGAAAGAAAAATATCAGAATTCTTTTTAAACATCAAGACCACAAAGTTTTTTTTATAAGACTACAAAGTTTTTCTGTTTTTCTTATTTAAAAAAGTACAAAATGGAATAATGTATTCTGGATTTTTAATGGTACGTGTAGAAATAAAATACATGGCAAGAATAGCACCAGGAATAGATGAAAAATATGCTACCACATACGAAATGCTGCTATATTAGAATGTAAATGATGATCGTGAAAGATAAACATTGCAAAAGCAGTGATTACCCAGAAAAGAAAAATAAGCAATTACTAGTCAACCAACACTTTAAATATAATAGAATTATTAAGAAAACCAATTTAATCTAAAAGCCCCAAAGAGAAAGTCTAAAAAACCCATGTAGTAGAAAATAAACTACATTGTGGTAGAATTAATTGCAACTGTGTTAGACTAATTTGCATTCCTATAACAAAATACACAAGATAATCACCTTAAAAAAGAAGAAAGTTTTATTTTGCCTCTGTTACTGAGGTTCCAGTATATGCTCATTTGGCGCCTTTTCTTTGGGACCTGCTGTGAGGCAGCACAGCTTGGCAGGAGCGCAAACTGCTCACCTGACAGCCAGAAAGCAGAAAGAAGGAGGAGGAGCCAATGTCCAATATCTGCTTTGAGGGCTGGCAGCTGAGTGACCAAAAGGCAGCCAATCAGTTCTCACCAACCTTCCCCCACCTCCCTCTAGCATCAGAGGTGGAGACCCAGCCTTTAATACATGGGCCTCTGGGGGACTCTATCCCAGCCATAGCACCAAGTACCCTAAAAGTACATTAAATATAGTCGATCTCCACACCATAACAAACAGTCCCGGGTTTTCCGATTCCATTAAGAAATATCAAAACTCAACAATAAACTGTCTACAATGGACTTTAAAGATGAAGAAATGGATTGTTGTATGCCATAGGATGGACAAAGAAAGATAAATATTTTGAATACTAAAAGAAGGCTGTACTGACTATTATCATCAGACAATATAGACTATAAACAAGTATTTCCGGGATGTAGAAGCAGCTTGCCTAGTGATAAATGGAAGAAGCTCTCAGTGTGACACTCCCTTGTTCTCCTGTTGTTCTTGTTCGCCCGCCCCCCCCCCCCCCCCGCAAAAAGACATAGTAAAAGAAGTGATCCGATTCTAACTCATGGCACTGTTAGTATTTATGCTATGAATGAGATGTATAATCTAGTGTAAGGTTGAGCAAAATACACCCAGATCAAAACAGGCTCCTTGCCATGACATTTAACCTTACTCACACTGCTTAAAAGTCCCCCAAATACATAAAGTTATCTTTCCATTTCTTCAGAAGTAAATGACTCAATTATTCGTTTTAATCTTTTTAATCCTTATTTATACTTTCAGTTTCTCACACTAGAGAAAGAAATAGGAAGAAAAGATTCAAAGGTGTAGGGGTGGTGGGAGGGGAAGGAGAAAGGGAAGAAGGGAAATAAATATTATGAGAAAAAAAATGGAAATGAAATCTATGTAAATAGGGAAGGGTAGAGGGAGGGAGTGAAGGGCGCATAGATAATGGGGAAAAAATAAGAACCAAGATACACCATGTACAGGTACAAGCACCCAATGATAAAAGTAAACGTATTGTATACCTAAAATGTACAAATAAAATAATTTAAGCAAAAAAAAAAAAGAAGAAGAAGAAGAAGAAGTAAATAACTCTCAATTGCAACTTCCAATTGCTTGGGAAAGTAATTTTAAAATGGAAAGTGGACTTTCCATTTTTGGGGAACCAGTAGATCGAAAAGTGGTGCATGAGCCCCTGTATTTACATTACAAATCTGTACATTCTAAATGAGGATGTATGTTTAAATGGCGCTCTAATATAAGAAAGAGTAAATTTAAATGGATTTTCTTGGTCAATGTGAGAATATTATTTTTTGTAGATGTTTCTCACTTTTTTCACAGAGTTAAACTAATTAGGATACGAGAATACTGAAAACATAATTTTTCTTTTTAAAAAATTCTCTATTTTTTTTTCCACTCTTTTTATTAGTAATTTCCCCTGCAACAACTTCAAAAACCCATAGATAGTGGATTTTTTACTGGCAAAGCAATATTATTTCTGGGTTAAACTTTTGGTTAAAACTTTTGGCCATGGGGAGACTTTTGAAAAACTGAATTGCATCTACTTAAGATGCTCCTATCCTGACTGTACCCTGGAGTGAACAACTCTCTGACTGCTATTGGTAAGAGAAATCATTTTGGGGGTTGGTTGGTAGGTAAGGGGCATTTAATTTTTTCAAACTATTAGTTTTTAAAAATTTTACTATTTCACTTTTCTACAAATTCAATAATGGGATAAAGCTTTCTAATGTGTGAAATGTTTGTTTTACTGGCATCGTTTAATATACTCTACTTACATGTGTACAAACAATAAATCTACATTTTAGAAACTACCAGACTTCCAATTCTCGATCTGACTCTGACTTAACTTTGTGAATTTGGAAAATTATACCCTTGGTACTCAGTTTCTTCATCTGTAAAATGAATGAATAACAGTATTATTTTTAAGCTTACTGTGGGGATTAAATTAGTTAATGCACATAAAATAGTACATACGATGGCACTAAGCACGCAGTTGCACATAAGCACTTAAAACAATAAGCTGTTAGTATCATGGTGAATGCTGGTGAATTCAACTTGGAATACAGCTAGGAAAACCTACATTAGGGAACCAAATAGGAGATGAGGATGCATTTAAGCTTAGGGTTGAGAATATTTATTCATTTGTTTATTTACTTATTTATTTGTTTGTTTGTTTTGTGGTACTGGAGATCGAACTCAGGACCTTGCTCTTTCGAGGCAGGTGCAGCACCACTGAGCTAAATCCCCGGCCCAGTTGAGAATATTTTTAATTCAGCTTACGTCCTTTCCCGACCCATTTCAGAGACTTAGGGGGATCTCATGTCATATTAATTTCTTAAATCATATTAAAGACAAGGAATAAAATTTCTGGTGAGTATCTAAATTGAAAATAGGAATAGGCCTTCTTGCTAGCTTCCTCCCACAAGGTGCACACCTGTTAATAATAAACTTTGTTTTTAAACTCAATAATTTTATCAAGATGTTAAAATAATCTAGTCCTTTGAGGAGAAAGATGATAAAGTTTTATGAATGATATTTTCAGTTATAGAGATTTTCTTCTCTATTTACTAATTTATCTAGAAGCAGAAAATATTTATCTTATAAAGACAGGAACTATTTTCTAGAAACTAGAATGGTGAAACAGTTGAGGCAAGATAATCATTGTTTACAGATAATAAAATGGTTAACATAGAATACCTTAAGGTCAATGAAAATTGTTTAAACATAAAATTAATTTAAATGTCAAAATGTAAGTTACGTACATTAAAAACCAAAGCATTAGCTTCTTATGCATCAATAAAATTCAAGAAAATATATAATGGTAATTACCTCATCCAAAACAAGCATAAGCTTTGATCTTCAGTAAGCACTGTACTTCTAAAATAAAACAATGCTATCTAAATGAAAAAAAATAAAAACAAAAAGTTTCTAAGAATAAATTAATTTAAGATTTGAATAACTGGAATGATGAGAAAGGAGAGAAATAAATGAGGAAGAGTAGGGGGAAAAGATCATTTTATTCAGAGAAAAAAGGAGCACAGTAATTTAAAAGGCATTTTAATATGATAAAATATTCACAATTTACAGGAGATTTACTACTGAGACTACATGCAAATATAGTTAGTAGTCTAAAGATTTCTGTGAGACTGAAAAAGGATGGCATTGGGAAAGGTGTTCACTTCCCCAAAGCTATTTAGATATTGTTGGAGGGTGTGTTACTGCACCCCATTGGATGGTGGTGAAGTTGCTTGTTTGCTCTTGCTTTGGCCAGAAAAGCAGCTGATGGACTAAGGCTGATAAACAGGCAACTGTGGAGAGGATATTAGAAACTAGAAGCTCCTCAGCAGTGTGACAGTGGGATGACACTAGAATGCAGGGAACTGTAGTTCAGCAATAATCAGAAAACAACCCACCTAGAGGTCATCTGACTAAAGTGGCTGGACAAAGCATGGCAGACTGGCAGAGAACCCTCAGGAGGATGCAGACCAAAGCTGGCAGTCAGAACCCGAAATCATCTTGCTGTCAAGAGCTGAGCCTGCTCGCTGGGTAAGCAGAGGCCAGCGCTGGCAAGATGGCTAGCTGGGTGTCCGTGAGTGGAAGCTGGTGAAAGGCGAGCTGCAAGCCAGGAAGCATCCTCTTTGGAGCTGGTGAGAGTCTTGTGGGTTGGAGAACCAACTTGGTTCTACATTGGCATAAGGGAAAAAAGAGTAAGAAGTAGTGGTATGGCTAAAATAGAGTTATTGCTCCAGCCTTGGGAGTCAAATAGGAGGTTTTCAGTGGTCTAAACTAAAATTCGGTCATGAGAATGAACTATTTTTCACAGATACTATTCAAGGTTGTTTATGGTATGCCTACTGTCATAAACTTGGTCTAGATTATTTGTTGGAGAAAGTCATAGAATGCTGGATGTGGTGGTGCATGCCTGTAATCTCAGCACTTGGGAGGCTGAGGCAGGAGGATTGGCACAAGTTTGATGCTATCCTGTGCTACACAGTGAGTTCAAGGCCAACCTGAACTACACAGTAAGTCCTTGTCTCATCGAAAGTCATATATCCATATCCAGACTCAAACCCTTGCTTAGAAAAATAAGATGTGTGACAGACATTCTACTGAGGATCATCTACCAGCGTTTCCCACTCTCTGACCAATAGAAAAGCATGAAGTCTCTCCTGTTACCATTCCTCCAAGATTCTCAAATCTGAGTATGTTTTATTTCAATTTCCTCTCTGAACTCAGAAGAGTGTGGGGCTAACCCATTGCAGGCCCACTGACGATGAGGTAATGACACAGTATGTTGGTTAGTCCGATTAGGAGACCAGAAAGATAAAAGAATATAGACTGACTTGGAAAATAAAAGTCACTGTTCAGTTGCAATATGCTACCATGTGTCAAAAAAGCTGGAGAGGACAGGTCACCTTTTATATGAGCCCCAAAGTAAATTCCCCCAGGATAGAGTTTGGCCGAGGGAAAACCAATATTCTTCCCACTATACCAATTTCACACCAATCTATCTACCGAATTTGAGGGGTGCTATGATCATATGTTTAGACTAAACCATTCTAAAACTCAACATGCTAGGGTTTGAGATCTCAGCCAAGTTAGCAGATTGAATGGATTAAAATAAACAAACAAACACAAACTCACACTATGGTCAGTCTGCACCATAAAATTTTACTCAGCAGTGAAAAGAAATGAATTATTGATGTGTTAAACAATTTTGATTAATGTTAAAAGAATTATGGTGAGTTTTTAAAAGGTCATTTATTAAAATTTACATGATATGTTATTTATGGTGCATAACATTCATGAAATGATAAGTTATGGAAACGAGGAAGAGATTAGTGGTTGTAAGGGCTTGAGAAGGGGTTTGAGAATGAGGTGAGCATTATCAAAGGGAAATAAGGGCAATATTTAGGGTTTTTAGAGTCTCACTGTTTATGTCCCCTGAAATTCACCAAGATGATAGTCTTAGGGCAGGTGGTGACACTGTTTCCTTCTACCCTCATGACAGTATTTCTGCTCTTGTGAAAGATGCAACCAAGGAAGCTGCATCTCCCTTCTGCTTTATGAGGATGCAGTGAGAAATCTGCCGTCTGCTACCTAGAGGAGGGATCTCTTCAGTGTCCAACCCTACTAGCACTCTAATCTAGAACTTTTCAGCCTGAATAACTGCAAAAGATAAATTTCTTTTGTTTGTTACATCTGAAGGCAGCCTTAATGGACTAAGACTGGGAATATTTTTATATCTCAAGTGTGGTGAGGAGCACACGAATCTACAGGATAAAATTGCATAAAACATATACATATAGAGCACAAATGAAACTAGAGAGATATGAAAAATTTTGGTGAATTGTAGGAAGGAATGAAGGAAGGAGAAAGAGGAGGGAGGGAGAGAGAAAGGGAAGAAAGAAAGAGAATGATAAAGGAGGAAATAAAATGAGAATTGAAAGAGGAAAGAAGTTGGGAGAATGAAGTAGAAAAGAAGGAAGAGGAGGGAAGGAAGGAAGGAAGGAAAGAGGGCCAGGAATTTAGCTCAGTGGTTCCACTGCCTGCCTCGCAAGCAAGCAAAATGTCCTGAGTTTGATCCCCGGTGCCCCCCCCCCAAAAAAAAGAAATGAAAAGAAAGAAACATTAAAAATTAGATATTATTTGCCCCAGATAGCATAATTTCTACCATAATAAACGAAAAAGATGCCCATTTTATATGCTATACCATTTTGTAAGTCAATTCCTGTAGAGAAAGTTGTATAAATACATTTAATCAAATTTGTATTATCTACATTATTTAAAATAATTTCTTCAACGTATGGCTAGAAACACAAAAATATATCATACTCCTGCACCTCCCCAGTTTGCTGCTTGTCTTTCAACAGGTATTTAAAAGCACTAAGTGGAAAACTCTGAAGTAAACAATACGTTTTAAACTGAACACAGTTGTGTGTCTTGCCCAGTATTTGAACTGTCATTTTGTCCAGCATATCCCTGCTGCGTGCAGTACCCACCCAGAAGTCCCTAAGTAGCTGCCTGGGTTATCAGATCAACCTGTTGGTATTACAGTGTTTGTATTTCAGTAACTATTTTACCTAATGATTGTCCGAATCTGTAAGAGTAATGATGCTAGCAGTTTAGATATGCAGAAGGAGTTGTAAAGGGCTTTTTATAATTAAAAAGAAGTTCTTGATTTAATAAGTAAAAAAAAAAGAACAATATGCCAAGTTTATTAAGATCAATAGTAAAAGCAAATACATGAAATTTTGAAGAAGGAAACAAACTCTTTCTAATAGTTTTATTGCCGCACCTCAAAATGCAAAAGTTATAGCTATTGTATGTGTGGAGAGAAAAGGGCAGAGGATTCATTACTACTTGAAATTTTGGGCATCTGCTGGCATTTTGAAATGTATTCTCTGAGGAGAGAAGGAGACTACTATAAACATTTACTGCTATAATATCCTTGATAGGACTGCTTTAGAGGGCGCTCTTATTTTGGCATGTTGTATTTTCAATTTCATTTAACATTATATATTACTTTTATTTCCCTTGTGCCATTTTCTTTAATAGCTGGATTATCTATAGGTGTGATATTTAATTTTGAAGTATTTTGAGCATTTTGAAATCTTATTGTCTTTCTTTTTTATTTTCTCGTTTGATTTTATTACTGCCAGAGAATATGGTCTATATTATTTCCATTATTTTACATTTGTGAGGCTTCTTTTATAGCCTTGGGCCTCAGAGAAAGTCTGTTTTTCTGTCTTGGTTTTTCTGACACTTGGCAGTGGCAGAGGGAGGGACATTCTGTATTGGGTAGCGTGGCCTTTGTGTTGTTTAGATCTTCTCTATTAAGTTCAAGACTGTGTTCTAGTTCCATTTGTTTTTGCAAGGAGTCATCTTGTTTGGATCAACACTAAGGTCTTAGTCTATTTCTGTGGGGTATGGTTCCAAACACAATGTAATTTTCTGAGGTTCTACCTTATTGCTTTGTCTGACTGATTTGGTGCAGCTGGAACTACTAGTGTTTCCCATCCTAATGATTGAGCAGGCAACATAATTTTGTTCTAGAGGAGCAGCCTGATACTTAAAGTTAGAAGAAGAAATTCTCAGGCACACAGGGCTTGTGACATTGCCCTTCTTGTAAAGGCTACCTGGCACAGGGACCTAAGTGAAATGGAGGAACCTCAATCTCTTTGTTGTGAAGATGTTTCCTGGTTCTTGTAGCAGGATTCTTTAGTTCGTCCCTGCAGTTTCTGGCTCTCTTGGAAGAAGCATAGAGCCTGGGGGTTGGCAAGGAATGAATTTCTTTGGAGCTCTTGTGCAATTCTCTTTGCCCTGTGTTGCCAGTTGAATTCCCATTCGATCTAGGGATAGATGAGGCTAACTTGGGTACCTTTGTTGCTACAAAATAGCAAGGCTGATTTGTCTACTGTTTGATTGAGGTTAATATACCTCTTTGGCTGTGATGCTTATTCAGTCTTGGAGTTCCAAATTAATTTACTTTTCACCATTCAAGTTTTTCCTTTGGTTGTATTATTTACTGGGTTTATAACTGTACTTAGATTCAGTAGGGAGCCATGAAAGTACATCATTTTTTTCAGGACTGTAAGTTAGTTTCTATTCCAATATTTATTTATTTATTTAGTTTGCCTCCTGAGCTT